>NW_028318484.1:2500-302500 GCF_062004578.1 Staurois parvus | reverse complement strand
AAAGTTCCATAGTGCAACACTGCTTTATTAGAATTGTGAATAAAAATATACAATAGTAACACTTACACTATCTATTGTCAATTATCATCTGGCCAGATGAAGCATCCACGTGGAGAGGTCACTGAGAGCAACTTCCTGACATGTTTCGTGCGATAGCACATTATCAAAGGAAGCTGGCTGCTCTCAGTGACATTTCTTATATAATATGGGCGGGCGCATGCGCACTGGGTTATCGTGACATCATCGTCTTCCGTTCACGCATGCGCAGTTCTTCCGCGTGGCGGCCATTTTAAAGGAGTCCAAAATAACATTGACTCTTATGGAAGACATCAGAATTCAATGGGAGAAGCTTAGTAGCTCGCCAGATGATAATTGGCAATAGATAGTGTATGTGTTACTATTGTATATTTTTATTCACAATTCTAATAAAGCAGTGTTGCACTATGGAACTTTTTGTGCTTGGGCTCTTTTTCTTTTGAGCCCACCTTTTTAAGAGCCCTGAGGATGACATACTAACCAGTGGCACCTTCTGGAAGATTCCTGCTATACTTTACATTCTTGTGATTTTGAACTGTGGATCTGTCAAGGTCTTACCTTTTCCCAGAGGTTATGTTTCTCCATGTGCTGGCATCCATGTTGGATTTCTGCAGAGCATGGTGGGAATATTTTATGCCTTCTGGTCTCTGAGGTCCATCCCCCAAAGGGGTGTGGCTGATTACATATAAGACTGTGGTCCGCACATGCCCTTTGCACTTGTGTCTTGTGTCTTTGTGTCGCTATAACTCTGTTCTGACTGGGTATCCCTGGCTCCAGAGGCACAATCCAACCTTCAATTGGCAAACAGCCGAGATTCTGTCATGGTCTGCACAGTGTGGGGCTGGGTGCATCCGTGGGCCGGTTAAGGCATTGTGTGCCTCCTCGGACTCTGCGTTGCCCACCGACTATGGGGAGTACCTGGACGTATTTGATAAGGTACGCGCTGGTGCCTTACCTCCGCATCGTCCTTACGACTGCGCCATATCCTTGCAACCCGGTGCCACTCCTCCGCGTGGCAGGGTGTACCCTCTCTCGGTTGCGGAGAATAAGACCATGGAGGAGTACGTTGTGAATGGGCACATTTGTAAGTCTACTTCTCCAGCAGGAGCAGGTTTTTTTTTCATAGAGAAGAAAGGTGGGGAATTGAGGCCTTGCATCGATTATAGGGGCCTCAATCGGATTACCATTAAGAATGCATACCCAATTCCTTTGATTTCTGAGTTGTTCGACCGCCTTAAGGGAGCAACAGTCTTTACCAAACTCGACCTTAGGGCGGTGTACAACCTCATACGGATCAGACAGGGGGATGAGTGGAAGACCGCGTTTAACACCAGAACCGGGCACTATGAATACCTGGTGATGCCCTTCGGGTTGTGTAACGCGCCCGCGGTTTTTCAGGAATTCATAAACGATGTCCTTCGTGATTTGTTGCAGCAATGCATGGTGTTTTACCTGGATGACTTCCTGGTTTACTCTACCTCCATGGAGTCCCATGTCCAGGATGTCAAGCGGGTGCTGCAACGATTACGTGAGAACGAACTCTTTTGTAAGCTCGAGAAGTTCCATCGATCCCAAGTTGCCTTTTTGGGCTACATCATTTCCGCGGAGGGATTCTCCATGGACCCTCAGAAGGTTGCGGTGGTTCTGCAGTGGCCTCGTCCCAGTGGTCTTCGGCCCATTCAGCACTTTCTGGGTTTCCACGTTGGCAAAGCCTCTCTCTGACCTAATCAAGAAGGGGAGTAACCCTCACGAGTGGCCATCCGAGGCCATCGTAGCTTTCGAGGCTCTGAAAGCCGCCTTTGCTTCGGCTCCGATTCTTTCTCATCCCAATCCTGGGTTGCCCTTCGTCCTCGAGGTTGATGCTTCCGAGACGGGAGTAGGGGCTCTCCTGTCTCAGTGTCGGTCGCCCGATGGACCCCTACTTTCCTGCGGGTTCTACTTCAGAAAGCTTTCCTCTGCAGAGTGCAACTACCAGATTGGAGATAGGGAGTTGTTGGTCATCATTCTGGCTATCAAGGAATGGAGGCACCTGTTTGAGGGTTCCGCAGTTCCGGTCCTCATTCTTACCGATCACAGGAACCTGACTTATCTTTCGGAGGCCAAGAAATTGACACCCCGACAGGCCAGATGGGCTCTGTTCTTGTCACGCTTCAACTATGTGGTTTCATATTTGCCTGGTTCCAAGAATGTCAGGGCTAATGCGTTATCACGGCAATACTCTGAGTTGTCCAATCTCAGATATACCTCCAGATCAGATCCTGGCTGCCATTCGCACCAGTCTGACCTCTCCTCTTGGGGAGCAGATTTTGGCGGCTCAAACTGACGCTCCTCCCGGGAGGCCGGAGGGTAGATGTTTCGTACCCGAAGGATTGCGCACCCGCCTGCTGCGTACCTACCATAACGCTCTTCTGGGTTGTTTCTCGTTTATTCTGGTGGCCAACCCTCCGTGCCGACATTGCCTCTTATGTAGCGGCATGTTCGATCTGTGCCCAGAACAAGTCTCCACGGCATCTCCCTTTGGGTCTTCTGCAACTCATTCCCAATGGAGAGCGTCCTTGGTCACACCTAGGTATGGACTTTATTGTAGACCTCCCGGTGTCTCGGGGTCATATGGTCATCCTCATGGTCGTCGATCGGTTTTCCAAGATGTGCCATTGCATTCCACTCAGGAAATTACCAACAGCGCAAGAACTGGCCACGGTCTTTTCCAGGGAGATTTTTCGCCTGCATGGGTTGCCTAAGGTGATTGTCTCGGACCGCGGGAGTCAGTTCGTGTCCAGATTCTGGCGAGCCTTCTGCTCACAGTTGGGTATTAGTCTCTCCTTTTCTTCAGCCTACCACCCGCAGTCCAATGGGGCTGCAGAGCGTTCCAATCAGGCCTTAGAACAATTTCTTCGGTGTTATATCTTGGACCATCAGGACGATTGGGCCGATCTCCTGCCTTGGGCAGAGTTTGTCAGGAACTCGGCTGTCAACTCCTCCTCCGGGATGTCTCCCTTCATGGCCAACTATGGGTTCCAACCCGCGGTATTACCTGAGAGGTTCTCACCACAGGAATTTCCGGCTGTGGAGAACCATCTTGCTGCCCTGCGTTCTTCATGGGGGCAGATCCAGAGGGCCTTGAGAGACTCAGCCCAGCACCAGAAGTTCCAGGCTGATCGCAGAAGGTTGCCCGCTCCTTCATACCAGGTCGGCGATCGGGTGTGGTTGTCTACTTGCAACCTCAATCTTCGGGTGCCCACACCCAAACTAGCTCCCCGTTTTGTTGGGCCTTTTCGCATTCTCCGCAAGGTGAATCCGGTGGCCTATGCCCTTGCCCTTCCTCCTGGGATGCGGATCTCCAATATCTTTCATGTATCCCTATTGAAACCTCTGATCTGCAATCGCTTCACTACCTCTCTGCCTCGGCCCCGTCCCATCTGGGTTGACGGTCATGAGGAGTATGAGGTGAGCCGGATCCTGGACTCTCGATTGGTGCGCGGTCGATTGCAGTTCCTGGTTCATTGGCGCGGTTATGGTCCCGAGGAGCGCTCCTGGGTTCCTTCCGCAGATGTCCATGCTCCTGCCCTCCTCCGCACTTTTCATGCCCGCTTTCCTCAGAAGCCTTTTGTTGAGCCGCGGAGGGGGAGGGGCCCTTGAGGAGGAGGTACTGTCAAGGTCCTACCTTTTCCCAGAGGTTATGTTTCTCCATGTGCTGGCATCCATGTTGGATTTCTGCAGAGCATGGTGGGAATATTTTATGCCTTCTGGTCTCTGAGGTCCATCCCCCAGAGGGGTGTGGCTGATTACATATAAGCCTGTGGTCCGCACATGCCCTTTGCACTTGTGTCTTGTGTCTTTGTGTCGCTATAACTCTGTTCTGACTCTCGTGACTCTCCTGGAATCTGACTCGGCTTGTGACCTGACCATTCTTTGTGTTCTCCTTTGATCTGACCCTCCGTTGCTGAACTCGGCCCGTGACCCGTGATTCTCGTCTGCTGTCCTATACCGTTTTGTCCCGTTGTTGTCGACCCGGCCTGCCCGACTACTCTATTGTCTTTTCCACCAGCTACACGCCATTGGCGGCGGCCATTACCGCAACTGAGGTGTCTTGGGGGCCGCGACCTGGTTCCTGGCTGCGTCAAGTCCATCCCCACCATCAGGGGCCCTGGTGAAGGGCAGCCTGGGACTTAGACTCCGCGCCCTGGGGGACTTCGGTCTGTGGGTGGTGGTTGTCGCCAGCCAGTGTGTTACATTGTTTAGGCCTGCCTGTCCGTTCCTCAGCTCCTTCCCTGACAGGATCTCTGATGACATCTTGACCGCCGGCTCCCCCTGGTGGATTTGGATCGTATCACTCGGGTTATACTGGCTGCAATACCAATATTCCAGGAGGTGTTTATCAACAGATTCGAATACTAGATGTCCAACCTCAGATGACCTAATTCCATCTACTATATGCGCAATACTAAGCGCTATCTGGTTAGTGCATTCTGCTGGTAATTGTTTGCCGTTTGGAGGGATAGGTGTTTGAGGGCGAGGAGATGGAGAAGGTGATGAGGCTGTGATCGGAGATAGGAAAGGGGGTGTTTGTGAGGTTGCAGGGAGTGCAAAGGTGAGAGAAGACTAGATCTAGAGTGTTCCTGTCAGAATGAGTGGAGGACTGTATGCACTGTGCTAGTGCAAAGGAAGAGGTTATGTGGAATAGTTGGGATGTAGCCGGGTTATTGATGTTGATAGGGATTAGAGATGAGCGAAGTATTCAAAAATTCGATTCGGCTGATTCGGCGAATTCGCGGAATAAATTCGATTCGAGTCGAATATATTCGCTGCGAATTTAACTTATAAAAAGGGTGTTTCTAGGCTTCAGAGAGCCTTTATATTAGTGCAGAACACTGTACCTTTAATTTAAATGCCCTTGGAGTCTGCTGGGGAAGAGAAATAATACTGTCAGTCAGTATGACATGCAGATGAGTGCCGTCGATCTTAGAATCACCGCACACTTCACTCATTTGGGCAGTCACGGGGCCAAAACCAGAGTGTGGAGCCACAGTGTGGCGGTGGAGGCAGCAGCAATGGGAGGCCATACAGCACCCTATGACAAAATGGAACCCACCAGCAGTGTGAGGAGACCTGAAAGTGGCACATGGCAGTGTGGCGATGGAGACAGCAGCAATGAGAGGCCGTACAGGGACCCATGAGACACTCTGGACCTGGCAGCAGCATGAGGAGGCGGTACGGGGGCCCATGGCAGATTACGGGCCTGGCAGCAGCAATGGGAGGCCCGTAATCTGCCAGCACCCTATGACAAAATGGAACCCACCAGCAGTGTGAGGAGACCTGAAAGTGGCACATGGCACAGTGTTGCGATGGAGACAGCAGCAATGGGAGGCCGTACAGGGACCCATGAGACACTCTGGACCTGGCAGCAGCATGAGGAGGCGGTACGGGGGCCCATGGCAGATTACGGGCCTGGCAGCAGCAATGGGAGGCCCGTAATCTGCCAGCACCCTATGACAAAATGGAACCCACCAGCAGTGTGAGGAGACCTGAAAGTGGCACATGGCACAGTGTGGCGATGGAGACAGCAGCAATGGGAGGCCGTACAGGGACCCATGACAGATTACGGGCCTGGCAGCAGCATGAGGAGGCGGTACAGGGGCCCATGGCAGATTACGGGCCTGGCAGCAGCAATGGGAGGCCCGTAATCTGCCAGCACCCTATGACAAAATGGAACCCACCAGCAGTGTGAGGAGACCTGAAAGTGGCACATGGCAGAGTGTGGCGATGGAGACAGCAGCAATGGGAGGCCATACAGGGACCCATGACAGATTACGGGCCTGGCAGCAGCATGAGGAGGCGGTACAGGGGCCCATGACAGATTACGGGACTGGCAGCAGCAATGGGAGGCCCGTAATCTGCCAGCACCCTATGACAAAATGGAACCCACCAGCAGTGTGAGGAGACCTGAAAGTGGCACATGGCAGAAGGTGGCGATGGAGACAGCAGCAATGGGAGGCCGTACAGGGACCCATGAGACACTCTGGACCTGGCAGCAGCATGAGGAGGCGGTACAGGGGCCCATGGCAGATTACGGGCCTGGCAGCAGCAATGGGAGGCCCGTAATCTGCCAGCACCCTATGACAAAATGGAACCCACCAGCAGTGTGAGGAGACCTGAAAGTGGCACATGGCAGAGTGTGGCGATGGAGACAGCAGCAAAGGGAGGCCATACAGGGACCCATGAGACACTCTGGACCTGGCAGCAGCAAGAGGAGGCGGTACAGGGGCCCATGGCAGAGTGGCGAAGCGTAAGCAGCTTAAATTGAAGGCCATACAGAGGCCTATGTTAAAAATAATAACATGTTTGGGGCATGATTCATGGCGGATTTAGTCAGTTGTGTCAGGAACTGGTGGTTTGAAATCCAGACTAATCCACGCCTGATTCATTTTCACAAACGTGAGTCTCTCCACACTTTGGGTGGACAGTCGTGTCCTCCGCGGAGTTACAATACCTCCTGCCGCACTAAACACGCGCTCCGATGCCATGCTACTGGCCGGGCATGACAGCCTTTCAAGGGCAAATTCAGCTAGTTGGGGCCAAAGGTCAAGTTTCGTTGCCCAGTAGTCAAGGGGATTGTCTACCTCGGTTGGCAGGGTGCTGTCCAAGTAGGCCCAAGCCTGTTGTTTGAGGTCCTGCTCCAGGTCCACCTGATGCTGCTGCTGCTGCGGCTGGTTAGTAGTTTCCTCATTGCGCTGGTGAAGAAAGCTACTCATCATCGACTGCAGACTGAGGCAGCCGCTGCTGGTGGAGCTGCCCCTGCTCCTACCACCCCACCCCTCCCCTGCTGCCATGGCAGCGGAACGCGAGCGCACAGGGCCCACAGTGTCTGAGGATGGACGTTGGCGCACAAAGGCAGAGACCAACTGACTACATAGGTGGTTTTTATAGTACATTATTTTGGCCTCCCTCTCAGCAGGTGTGAAAAAGGCCACCATTTTTGAACGGTAGCGAGGGTCCAACAAGGTGGACAGCCAAAAGTCATCCCTCTGTCTGATGGTTATTATTCGGCTGTCGCTACGCAAGCAACCGAGCATGCTATGGGCCATTTGTGCCAAGGAATGCGAGGGACTCCCCGCCTCCATCTCCACAGCATACTGCCACGGTGCGTCTGGGTCCTCTGTCTCCTCCTCCTCCTCTACCAGATGCTCCTGCTCCTCCACTCCTGTCCGCTGAGTGGAAAAACCACCCATTTCACTCAATAATTCCTGAGCACCAATGTCCTCCTCTACCTCCTCCTCTTCTTCCTGTCCTGCCCCCACAGGGGTCATGTGGCGTTGAGATCTGTGCGCCACGTCTACCGCACCCTGACCAGCCATTGTTAACAGCATTTGTTCCAGGACGTGCAACAGAGGAATGACGTCGTTCATCCCATAGTCCTGCCGACTCACGAATAGCGTGGCCTCCTCAAAGGGCCTGAGCAAGCGGCAGGTGTCACGCATGAGCTGCCAATGGCTGACATCGAAGTTACACAGGGGAGTACCTTTATCCGCTTGTAACATCAGGAAATCGGTGATGGCCTTTCGCTGTTCGTAAAGGCGGTCTAACATATGTAGGGTTGAATTCCACCTTGTTGCAACGTCGCAGATCAGGCGATGCTGTGGAATTCCGTTCTGCCGCTGCAGCTCAAGGAGGGTGTGCTTTGCGGTGTAGGAATGGCTGAAATGCATGCAAAGTTTATGTGACATTTTAAGGATGTCTTGCAGTGGGATGGTGGATTTTAGGAACCGCTTGACAACCAGATTGAACACGTGAGCCATGCATGGCGCATGGCACAACCTTCCTTGACGCAGAGCAGACACCATGTTCTTTCCGTTGTCGGTCAACATGGTTCCGATTTTCAGTTTGCGCGGAGACAGCCATCTGTCGATTTCTCTGTTCATTACACTCAGAAGTTCCTCCCCTGTGTGACTACGTTCGCCAAGGCATACCAGGTGCAGCACAGCGTGACACCGTTGCGCCCTGCACATGTGATATGCCAGTCGGGTAATGGGACTTGGCACGGGGGTGGCGGCTGAGGACACGGCGGAAGAAGAGGTGGTAGAGGCGGACATCTTTTGTGGACCAAGGACGTGCAAACGTGGAGGCAAAAGCGGCGTGACCTGTCCAAGTTGCTGGTGCGGCTGTGCCGGCACCACGTTCACCCAGTGGGCCGTAAATGACATGTACTGTCCCTGACCGTAGTTACAGCTCCACACGTCGGCGCTGCCGTGCACCATGGCAGAGACCGACATGCTCAAAGACTGGCCCACCATCTCTTCTACATGTGAATGCAGGGCTGGCACTGCCTTTTTGGCGAAGAAATGCCGGCTTGGCACTCTCCACCGCGGCGCGGCACAAGCCATCATTTCTTGGAAAGGTGCTGAGTCCACCACTTGGAAAGGGAGGGACTGCAGCACCAGCAACTTGGACAGGAGAACGTTCAGCTTTTGCACCGTCGGGTGCGTGCTCGCCAACTGTTGTCTCTTGGAAACGGATTCCAAGAAAGACTGCTGACGGAATCCGTGAAGAGGAGTAGCAGGAGAAGGAGCATCTGAACGAGCGGAAGATGCCAACGAGCGACAACTCCCCTCAGCAGAGGTGTTGGAGCCTTGACTGGCTGATAGAGGGCGATTGACGTCGGGTGACGGAGCAAGTAATGGAGCGGGTGATGGAGCGGGGGCTGGGGCAGGCAGAACCGCCGTATCTTTATCACGGTTTTCCCAGGCCACCGAATGGCGACGCTGCATATGCTGACGCAACACTGTAGTCCCAACATGGGCCCCCTGGCCACGCTTGACTTTCTGGCCACATAGTCGACATACGGCTACGTTTACTTCCTCGGGCGGCTTGACGAAAAATTGCCACACCGCCGAGTAGGAAACTTTGCCCCCGCTACTCCTCACTGGCTGACTGCTACTTCCTCCGTGCACACCGGCACCACTACTGGCCGTGGTGGTAGGCTGCAGTGGAGCTGGTGCTGTACTCCGTGGCCGTTTGCCTCCACTGACACTGCTGCGACCCTGCTGCCTCCTGGGCAACCCACCGACTGTTTTGCTCGCTGCCAAGCTGGCACCCTCTTCTCCTGATGATGCGGAAGCAATAGCCTGATGATGACGAGGCTGCCAAGTGCGATCAGCCTCATCATCATCAATTAGGTTCTCCGCCTCACTACTAGCCCCCTCGGCTGCGTGTGGGTCAGGAGACAGACCTGTCTCTAGACCGGCTACCGAGCCACTCTCCTCGCCAGTACTTCTTCGCCTGGCTGCTGAAGAGGCGGATGTCTCCCCCCGTTCCTGACCACCCTCTGTTAGCTCTTCCTCACTGTACAGTGGGGCTGAGCCCACAGCATGCGATACTTCGCTTGGTGAGGGAACACCAAAGGACAGGGGCAGGTAGAGGACACGTGATTTCAGTGGGCTTGCTCCCGGGCCATGCCAACTAACGGTTGTGTCTGACGTACCCACCGACCGTTGGCTGTAGGTGTCAGAGGTGACCTGGGAAGAGGAAGACGACCGAGCCAACCAATCGATGACGGCAGGGTTGTCGGTGGAGACACGACCGCTGGATGACACCGGGAGCACTGGCCTCTGGCTGCGACTAGTGCTGCCTCGACCCCTTCCTCTGCTGCCACGTCTGCTCGCTCCTGAAACATTGCCTCCTCTGCCACTCCTCTGCGTGTTGTCTGACATACTCTTTAATTCAACGATTCTGTGTCCCTGAGTAACAATTCTGTGTCCCTGAGTAACAATTCTGTGTCCCTCAGTAACGATTCTGTGTCCCTCAGTAACAATTCTGTGTCCCTGAGTAACAATTCTGTGTCCCTGAGTAACAATTCTGTGTCCCTGAGTAACGATTCTGTGTCCCTCAGTAACGATTCTGTGTCCCTCAGTAACAATTCTGTGTCCCTGAGTAACAATTCTGTGTCCCTGAGCAACAATTCTGTGTCTGTCCCTGAGTAACAATTCTGTGTCCCTGAGTAACAATTCTGTGTCCCTGAGTAACAATTCTGTGTCTGTCCCTGAGTAACAATTCAGTGTCTGTCCCTGAGTAACAATTCTGTGTCCCTCAGTAACAATTCTGTGTCCCTGAGTAACAATTCTGTGTCCCTGAGTAACAATTCTGTGTCTGTCCCTGAGTAACAATTCTGTGTCCCTGAGTAACAATTCTGTGTCCCTCAGTAACAATTCTGTGTCCCTGAGTAACAATTCTGTGTCCCTGAGTAACAATTCTGTGTCTGTCCCTGAGTAACAATTCTGTGTCCCTGAGTAACAATTCTGTGTCCCTCAGTAACAATTCTGTGTCCCTGAGTAACAATTCTGTGTCTGTCCCTGAGTAACAATTCTGTGTCCCTCAGTAACAATTCTGTGTCCCTGAGTAACAATTCTGTGTCTGTCCCTGAGTAACAATTCTGTGTCCCTGAGTAACAATTCTGTGTCCCTCAGTAACAATTCTGTGTCCCTGAGTAACAATTCTGTGTCTGTCCCTGAGTAACAATTCTGTGTCCCTGAGTAACAATTTTGTGTCCCTCAGTAACAATTCTGTGTCCCTGAGTAACAATTCTGTGTCCCTGAGTAACAATTCTGTGTCTGTCCCTGAGTAACAATTCTGTGTCCCTGAGTAACAATTCTGTGTCCCTGAGTAACAATTCTGTGTCCCTGAGTAACAATTCTGTGTCTGTCCCTGAGTAACAATTCTGTGTCTGTCCCTGAGTAACAATTCTGTGTCCCTCAGTAACAATTCTGTGTCCCTGAGTAACAATTCTGTGTCCCTGAGTAACAATTCTGTGTCTGTCCCTGAGTAACAATTCTGTGTCCCTGAGTAACAATTCTGTGTCCCTCAGTAACAATTCTGTGTCCCTGAGTAACAATTCTGTGTCCCTGAGTAACAATTCTGTGTCTGTCCCTGAGTAACAATTCTGTGTCCCTGAGTAACAATTCTGTGTCCCTCAGTAACAATTCTGTGTCCCTGAGTAACAATTCTGTGTCCCTGAGTAACAATTCTGTGTCTGTCCCTGAGTAACAATTCTGTGTCCCTCAGTAACAATTCTGTGTCATTGTGTAACAATTCTGTGTCTGTCCCTGAGTAACAATTCTGTGTCCCTGAGTAACAATTCTGTGTACCTGAGTAACAATTCTGTGTCCCTCAGTAACAATTCTGTCTCCCTCAGTAACAATTCTGTGTCCCTCAGTAACAATTCTGTGTCTGTCCCTGAGTAACAATTCTGTGTCCCTGAGTAACAATTCTGTGTCCCTCAGTAACAATTCTGTGTCCCTGAGTAACAATTCTGTGTCCCTGAGTAACAATTCTGTGTCTGTCCCTGAGTAACAATTCTGTGTCCCTGAGTAACAATTCTGTTCCCTGAGTAACAATTCTGTGTCCCTCAGTAACAATTCTGTGTCCCTGAGTAACAATTCTGTGTCCCTCAGTAACAATTCTGTGTCTGTCCCTGAGTAACAATTCTGTGTCCCTGAGTAACAATTCTGTGTCCCTGAGTAACAATTCTGTGTCCCTGAATAACAATTCTGTGTCCCTCAGTAACAATTCTGTGTCCCTGAGTAACAATTCTGTGTCCCTGAGTAACAATTCTGTGTCTGTCCCTGAGTAACAATTCTGTGTCCCTCAGTAACAATTCTGTGTCCCTGAGTAACAATTCTGTGTCCCTGAGTAACAATTCTGTGTCTGTCCCTGAGTAACAATTCTGTGTCCCTGAGTAACAATTCTGTGTCCCTCAGTAACAATTCTGTGTCCCTGAGTAACAATTCTGTGTCCCTCAGTAACAATTCTGTGTCCCTCAGTAACAATTCTGTGTCTGTCCCTGAGTAACAATTCTGTGTCCCTGAGTAACAATTCTGTGTCCCTGAGTAACAATTCTGTGTCCCTCAGTAACAATTCTGTGTCCCTCAGTAACAATTCTGTGTCTGTCCCCGAGTAACAATTCTGTGTCCCTCAGTAACAATTCTGTGTCCCTCAGTAACAATTCTGTGTCTGTCCCTGAGTAACAATTCTGTGTCCCTGAGTAACAATTCTGTGTCCCTCAGTAACAATTCTGTGTCTGTCCCTGAGTAACAATTCTGTGTCCCTGAGTAACAATTCTGTGTCCCTGAGTAACAATTCTGTGTCCCTCAGTAACAATTCTGTGTCCCTCAGTAACAATTCTGTGTCTGTCCCTGAGTAACAATTCTGTGTCCCTGAGTAACAATTCTGTGTCCCTGAGTAACAATTCTGTGTCCCTCAGTAACAATTCTGTGTCTGTCCCTGAGTAACAATTCTGTGTCCCTGAGTAACAATTCTGTGTCCCTGAGTAACAATTCTGTGTCCCTCAGTAACAAATCTGTGTCCCTCAGTAACAATTCTGTGTCTGTCCCTGAGTAACAATTCTGTGTCCCTCAGTAACAATTCTGTGTCCCTCAGTAACAATTCTGTGTCTGTCCCTGAGTAACAATTCTGTGTCCCTGAGTAACGATTCTGTGTCCCTAAGTAACGATTCTGTGGCCCTAAAGTCTCTCTGGCCCTAACTCTGTCCCTAATACAGACAGGTCTGTTTCTCTTGAATGACCGCAGGCTAATGGAGAATTGTAAGATGGCCGCAATTTATAGCTCCACCATTACACAGTGCTGGCTGGCTGGCTGCTGATTGGCTAATGCGATCACATGTCATGAATGAATGCATTATGGGTCAGCGCGCCTTGTCTGCGCGCCTGTCAGGAATGCTTTCAGCACTGGTGGTGGGACTCTCCTGCCGTGTGGGCTGCAGTACCAGAGCTGACCAGCGGGTGCTCTCAGCACTGGTGGTGGGACTCTCCTGCCGTGTGGGCTGCAGTACCAGAGCTGACCAGCGGGTGCTCTCAGCACTGGTGGTGGGACTCTCCTGCCGTGTGGGCTGCAGTACCAGAGCTGACCAGCGGGTGCTCTTAGCAGCCAGAAGCTCACAATCAGCCAAACCTGGGGCTGATTACAGAAAGGTGTATATAAGGCATGACCAGGCCTGTGCTCTGCTCCTTGGTGTATGTTTCCCCATGTGCCCCTGTATCCTGTTCCTAGTTCCTGTGAAAAGATACCTTGTTGCCGACCCTATCTGATCCTGATTCCTGTTGACCGTCTCCTGTTCTGACTACTGGCTCATCCCCGACCATCCTTCTGCCTGATCCTCTGTACTGCGCTGTCCGTGAGTTACTGAACCCGGCTTGTGACCTTGACCATTCTCTGCCTGCTCCTTTGATACCTTGCTGCCCGCACGTTGCTGACTTGGCCCGTCTGACCACGCTCACTACTCTGCCATCCATCCATCCTGCACGGATCCAGCCGTACCTGCACATACCTCTGGCGGATCCCTCTATCGCTAGCAGGTGTACTCAGGGGCCGCGACCTGGTTCCTGTCTGCTCCAAGTCCATCCCCACCATCAGGGGCCCTGGTGAATAGCAGACTGGGACTTAGACTCCGCGCCCTGGGGAATCCTGCCCTGAGGACCGCTAGAGGTACCACCAGGCAGTCGTTACAGAACCCTACGGCCGGCCTGACCATTCCACCTCTCCAGCCCTGACTACGCCTGTGTTCCTGCACCTCCTAAGATTAGTGGAAGGTTAGTTTGTTCACTGTGCGTTTTATATATATATATCTGGGTGGCTAATAACCTGTATTATATTATACCTGAGACCTGCGTTTCCCTGTGTCAGTCCGCACCTTTCTGGTCATTCCTTGATTCCTGACAGCGCCTTCCCAGAGATCCCCGCTCCGTCGCCACACATGTCGCCGCCATTTTTGGGAAAATTCGATTCGTGCATCCGAAGTTGGCTAATTTTCGGATTCGGCGCGAATCGAATATTTCCCAATATTCGAAACGAATTCCACTTCGCCATGTTCGATTCGCTCATCTCTAATAGGGATGTTGAAATCTCCAAGAATAATAGTGGGTAGCTCAGAGGAGAGAAAGAAGGGTAGCCAGGCTGCGAAGTTGTCAAGAAAGCAGGACATGGGTCCAGGAGGCCGATAAATCACTGCAATCCTCAGAGAGATTGGAGAGAATAGCCGGATGCAGTGGGTCTCAAAGGAAGAGAAGGATAGAGAGGGAGGGTTAGGGAGGACTTGGAAGGTTCTCAGTGGTGACAGGAGCAAACCAACCCCACCACCTTTCCGACCATTGGGTCTGGGTGAGTGGGTCCAGATGAGACCTCCATAGGAGAGTGCTGTGGGGGAGGCAGAGTCTGTTGCTTGGACCCAGGTTTCAGTGATCGCTAGGAGGTTAAGGGAGCGGGAGACAAAGAGGCCATGGATGGAGGTGAGCTTGTTGCAGACCGAGCGGGCGTTCCTGAATGCGCATGAGAACGAGAGGGTGTTTTTGGGGAGCAAGGGGACAGATATAAGATTGAGGAGGTTGCGGCAGTTCACGGAAGAGAGGATCTCTTGTTTGTAGGCAAAGTAGTGGAGGACCAGGGTTCGGGGAGATATCCCCAGAGGTTAGGAGAAGAAGAAGGGTGAGAAAGGAGGCATGGGAGCGGGATGTATATGAGCGCATATGTCTTCCAGTTCTGGTGTTCAGGTCAGCAGGAGAGTGGAGTATCAGGTGGAGGAGATGAAAGCAGTAATAGGGAGATGGAAGCAGTGAAGGTGAGATGTACAGTTGTTTGGGTGGAGCAGAGGGACAGAGAAAAGAGATTTTGGGGACGCAGGAGAGAAATATGAAAAGGAGTAGAGAAGGCATTTCCAAAGGTAAACGGAGTGGGAGTCGGGTGTGGAGAAGAGTTTCCCCGGGTGCTTGATTGCAGATGGTCCAGTGTGCAGTGGAGTTTTTCATAGTTGTGTCTTCCTGCAGCTAGGGTTGTCATGCTTAAGTTCGGTAGAGTTCAGTTACGTGTCTAGTGGCCAAGGGTGGTACTGGCCCCAAGGGATCTATGGCGCCCGGTGCCGGTGTAGAAGAGTAGTGGCATAGTTGGAGTCAAGCTACAAGTTCCAATTTCTGTAAGTTCTAGATTGTAAGGTGAAATTTGACTCGGGGTGGTGAGGGATGGATGTCAGCTGTATCCACGGGGGGTAGACAGAAAGGCCGCATCATAATGAAACATTGAACATGCCTGACATGGTCATGATGTAGTGGTGAACAAGACCTTACTCGCCTCTAAAACTGTCAGTTTTCTGTTTTGGAGTGTCTGGACAGGAGACAGAAATATACACCCAGTAATCCACTTGTCTGTGAACTTACCAAGATGCTTGGGGTTCAGTCATTGCCATACTAGATTGTAAGCTCCAAGGAGCAGGGACCTCCTAACCCTCTTGTATTGAACTGTATTGTTGCTGTATTGCCTTCCGTTATATTGTAAAGCTCTGAGCAACCTGTTGGCGCTATATAAATCCTGTATAATAATAATACTAGTATGTCAAATTAAGCACCTTTTGGAACACGAACCACTGTACTTCGCCCCAGTGGAGTACATTAAGCTACAACTAATGCTCTAATCCATCTTGTGCATTGGCATGCATGCCACTTTGAACGACCTAGGAGGGAACACCTAAAATTATTGATCATAGAAATATCAGATTGCCTTAGTGATCAGGAATAATTTGTTTTCCTGCTAAAACAAATTTAATTAAAGGTTTTTGGCTTTTTCTGGGTCGAAGCTAGGGTTCTATGGAAGCCGGTTTTTATGAGGGATTTTTTTGTCTTTTGGTTGAGCTTAGTGAATATGTGTTCTTTTTCAAGATACCTATTCAAATATTTTTGTTGCAAACAGAAAAGTAAAATTACATTTTGCTTTTTCCTACCTTGCCTGCTTGTTAAGTTAAAGCCCATGCTGTGTTATGGTATAACTGTTTGTTAAAACATTCTTGTTGGTCTTGCTAGAAATCTTGTGAACTGATAATTTTCCTGTCCTGATATCAATACATAGTTATATGAAAAGTATAGAACCACACCAATTTATGTTATAGGCAATAGGAAAGGTAAGGAGTTCAGTAGTTGTTGTTCCTGTGGTAAATATGGAAAAAGAGTTTAACTTCTTCCTGCAGGTGGGCTTTAACGCCGAGATGCTGCATATATGCAGTGCTATGTAAACAGTTTTCTGTTACCAGCAGGGAGCAAAACGTTCCCAATGCATACTTGTGATCGGGAGCTTTCAGATCATGTGACTGCCAATCACAGCGGTCACATGATCAGAATGCCCAACTCCACCTTCCAGCATTTAGAACATCCTAAAGTGTTGGGGTGGCGGCAGAAAGGGGTTCAAAAATAAAATGAATGCAGCCATGCAGGGGCGGACTGACCATTTGGAAACTCGGGCACTGCCCGAGGGCCCGGGGTCAGTAGGGGGCCCCATGAGATGCCCCTGGTACCTTTTTCATAGGCTTTTTTGAGTTTGGGCAAGGACACAGGGGCCCCATGATCCCCTATTGCCCGGGGACCCCATGAGTTGTCAGTCTGCCCCTGCAGCC
Organism: Staurois parvus; assembly: GCF_062004578.1. NCBI lineage: Eukaryota > Metazoa > Chordata > Amphibia > Anura > Ranidae > Staurois > Staurois parvus. Next base: position 286,023 of record NW_028318484.1, on the reverse strand, counting down.
ATGACATCTAAGGACTTGTATGCCTCATTATAGTCAATCTTTGCTTTTGGGATTAAATACACTTATACTGGCCACTTTTCATAGATGTAAATTCAAAGAATGATGTGCATGGGATCTCGATAAAGAGCATTCATTTTTTGACTTTCAAAAAAAAAACAACTGAATACAAACTTAACTCTAAATTTGTAAATTATGATGGACTTTAATACTGCAAATGATGGTAGACAGATTACACGTAGGGTGAATTTAAACTTAAAGTGCTAATAAACCCAAAAGCAAAGATTTATTATATTGCAGCTTACCAATTCTTAGATGTGATGGCTGTATTAGGTTCCTTTTGTAAGCTTTCTTTCTTCTATTTTAATCTGGTGATCTAGCCAGCAAATTTTTTTTTTTTCAGTGCACAAGCTCTCCAGCAGAATTGATCAGTTTACATGGATGAGACAAACCAGCTGACAGGGGTGATTAAAATGATCAGCTTTTATTTATTCATGTAAAACCTTTATCCAAAAAGGAAAAAAAAATCTTTGTGTGCTGGAGTTTGGCTTCAATTTGTTAGTGTATCTAAATCTGCAAGTTCATTTAGCACCACCCTCCCCCCAAACTGACAATGCTGCTGTTTGCCGTGCTTCCTGTGCACATTCATCCAGAGTGAAAGCGTTTTAATACAGGTCAGATCAGATCAGGTTTAATACAGGTCAGATCATCGAGTGAAAACAGAGCGAAAAAGCCAAAGAAATGAAAACTGATGCAGCCACCGTATCTAATGATTGGTAAGCTGCAATATATTACATATTTGGTTTTGGGTTTAATACCATTTTAAAGGTACTCTGTCATGTGAGAATCATGGAGATTGTCACTGTGAAATTCATCTTTTGAAAATGTTAGTTTCCTGGTTGTTGCATTGAGTTATTATTATTATACAGTATTTATATAGCGCCAAAGGGTTTGCTCAGCGCTGTATCTGGAACCAGTATAGAGAAACAATTTTGACACTCATATACAACATTCTTGTTCCGGGTCTGTGACTAAAGAACTAAATCGAAGAAAAGGTAAATGTGAAATGCTGTACTCTATTGTTTCATATGTCAGGGAGCATTGTTTGACTGAACCCCAACAGCTCTACCACAAAATGACTCCACCCCCCCAAATAAAAAAAACAAACAGGCAGTGGCCTCCATTGAGAAATCCAGGGGAAATAGAAAAAAAGAATGCCAGATGGTCGATATAAGAGTCTATTTTCATTTATTTTATTTTACAAAGGATAATTTCACCTTTGGGAACACATTTCACCCATTTTAAGGGGGGGGGGGCTGTAACATGTTCCCACTGCTGCAGCTGCCACCCGCTGCCCCCTCTCATTGTGACGGCAGTACGGGGGGAAGTTCCCTGTACAAGCTGTCACTTTTTGAAAACAGCAAGGCCATGCAGGGTTCTGCGCATGAATTAACTACAAGTACTGACATCCTTAGTGGATGTCGGCTTGTAGTTCTCAATGAACTACCATAGCGATGTTGCGCACTGTGGTAGTTCATAGGGTCTTGCTGTCAGTGTAAGACTGTGTCACTGTACTATGTATGAGCAAACACCTTACACTCACAGTCTGCAGGAGCCCTGCATGGCACCAGTGATCTGCTGATCACTGGTGCAATAGTTTCAAGGCTCCAAAAAAAAAAAGTTAAATGCACAATTTATTACCTGCAAAAAATGGCCATTTATTATTATTTTTAAGTGAACTTATCCGTTAATTGGTAAAATTCAGATAACAGGAACATATAAGGTAGCCAATCATTTATGGGTGGAGAGGGGCAAACAATTCCCTTTCATCGGGGTAGAAACAAGACATATCAGGAATCATGGTAAATAGGAAACAAATTAATCAAGGACATTATCCGAAAATTGAAAAATTAAAAACAGAAAAACTTGATATTTATGCAAAAGAAATATGTAAATAATATAGAGCATATAAAGCAATAACATGCCAAAAAAGAGAAATATGTATATATAATTAAAATTAATAGGTGTGTGTGTAAAAAAAAAAATAAAATTACAGTATTTAAATACTTTAATTTTAAATCATGAGTATAAAGCAATTATCAGGATATCCAGTAGAGGTCACATGTATACCCAATCATTCAGGCACTGCCTATAACTTGTAATAGATGTCTAAAAAAGCTCTCTCCGTTTGTAAGGTTGGACTAGTTATTCAACTGAATACAAATGCATCTATAAAAATATATGTATGGATAGAAAAACACAAAAAGACCCCTAATATTCCAAAATAACCACTTAACTAAAATTGTAATGAGAATATGGATAGTTAGAGTTGGACACACTTTTAAAAAGGGTGTTAGAACTTAAAGCAGGGATGCTCAACCTGTGCCACGTGGCGCCCTGAGCCCTCTGATGTGGCCCTTGACCTCAAACCAGAGAAGAACATGTTTGAGGTTAGAAACCCATTGATCGTGTTCTGATTTTGCCGACCCACCATCCCAGAGCATCAGAGTGCATCGAGCCAGCTCTGGCAGCCGAGTAAGCAGGCGACCATAGAGAGGACAGGAGCCACAGAAGCTGAGTTTCCTCTGTAGCACCACCTCCTGTCCCAGGCAGAATGATATCAAGTGCACTTCACCTGGGACCTTTCTAGCAACCTGGAGAGCAATGCCAGCAGAAGCCAAAAGTGAGTATATTAAACGACATGTACACTGAGCTTTTGCAATGAGCATATTAGCACGTATAAAAGGGTTAACTACTATAAGGCTGCTTTCACACTGATCCGTGGGTGCAGCACAGTGCACTATGGGGTTTTCCACACCCCCAAAAACACAAATGTAAATGAGTTCTTACTGTTCTAAGCCTCCTATATGGTTGCCTTCACACTCAATGCAGTGCACCTGTGGCTTTCCTGCAGGTTAGCTGTGATTTGCTATAGACTTCTATTATATCTTGCAGGTGTGGTGCACTGTCTGAAAGTGCAGTAAAAGTTCTGCATTCAGGAGTTTTGGTGCACTTCCAGAAAGTGCACCAAACCCACAGGATATAATAGAAGTCCATGAGTTAGTGCAGCTAACCTGCAGGAAACCCACAGCTGCACTGCATTGAGTGTGAAGGCAGCCATATAGGGGGCTTAGGACAGTAAGAACTCATTTACATTTGTGGTTTTGGCAGTGAAAAACCCCATAGTTGAACCCCCCAAGGGGTTACAATAGTTACCCTGCCCCATGCTCCAGAGGCACCATGCAACCTCCCTGTCACACTCTGTTTTACACTTGAATGAAGGACAGCATATACAGGAACTGATCCTCTCCATTTTCCTCCTGCAACCTCTGAAAGCAGGGGCATAGATAAGGGGGGATCAGGGGGGTCTGAACACCAACCCTGCAGCCCTCGAAATTTCCACTTGCCCACAAGTGGAAATAAGGTAGGGGTGAGCAGCGCTCGGACTAGAGGTGTGTGGGAGGGGCGGCAGTGACAAGTAGCAATCTCCTGTATGGCTTTTACTAAAGCAGCTGGAAGCCGTGGGAGGGAGAGGAGGAAAATTAGCTTCCAGCCGCTTCATTGAAAGTCATACAGGAGATTGCTACTTGTCATTGCCCCCCACCACGGCACAGAACATACCTGATTGTTCAGTTTTCTTTGTGCCCCCCCTCGCTGTGTTCTTTTCAGTGCCAGCCCCTCCCTCCATCCTCCGTACCAATAGGAGAAGAGGGGAGAGAGGCTGGATCTGCTCTGCCTCCTCCTGTGCACGCCTACACTCCAGTCCGTGCAGCTTTAAAGGATGTGTGGGCGGAAAACTGAACACAGCAGCCAACAGCTCTGATGCATCTGACTGAGTGATGTGAGTTCGACCTTAGATCCTTCCACCCCATCCATCTACCCATTCCTTCCTTCCCCTCCTCCCTTCCTTCCTTCCTTCCACCCCTTCCTCCCTTCCTTCCACCCACTCATCTCTTCCTACCATCCACCCCTTCCTTCCTTCCTTCCACCCACCTTCTTCCCAGTGCCCAGCCCCTCCCTCCATCCTCTGCACCAATAGGAGAAGAGGGGAGAGAGGCTGGATCTGCTCTGCCTCCTCCTGTGCCCACCCACACTCCAGTTTGTGCAGTTTTCCTTCCACCCACTCATCTCTTCCTTCCTTCCACCCCTCCCTTACTTCCTTCCTTCCACCCCTCCCTCCCTTCCTTCCACCCATTCACCCCTCCCTTCCTTCCTTCCACCCATTCACCCCTCCCTTCCTTCCTTCCACCCACCCCATCCTTTCTTCCTTCCCTCCATTCCTTCCTTTTTTCAAGGGGGAGAAGTTGGTGAGGGGTGGGTGGGGAGAGCAGTAAAATAGAAGCTCAGCTGCGAGCTGAAACCCCACCCCCCCCAACAAAAAAAAATTATCTACAGCCCTGTCTTCTCCTCTCCTTCCTGCCGGCACTCAGGATATTCACAATAAAACATATTAAATTCTGAACCATTTCATTTCATTGTGGTCCATGACCAGTTACCAGATCACTTAAGTGGCCCTCGCTCTCAAAAAAGTTGAACATCCCTGACTTAAAGAATACTTGAATAAGAGACCACTATCAATTTTTAATTCTTAGAATTGAAGGAAAACATTATTCCTTTATTTCAAAACAGGACATCAAAACATGTGAAATGTAACCAATACAAACCTCCAAAGAGTGGAAGGAACAAAATCTAGTTAAACATTAAAAATATACTATGTTGTTAAAATAGGACATTTAGGGGAGTGCGCATGCGCGGCCGGCGGGACGGACATGCAGAGCTAGAGCTCCGTCTCCCCGTCGGGTGACACGGCAGTCCATCCACAGATCCCGGCCAGCACAGCACCATGAGAGGGCCAGGTCCCCTCGGCAACAATCCCCAGACCCGGCTCGGTCGGCGGCCGGTGGTAGGTGTGAAGCACAGGGAGCTTCAGCTCCGTCTCCCTCACAGGCCTGACAGGGGGAGTGCGCATGCGCGGCCGGCGAGACGCTCGTACAGAGCCAGAGCTCAATATCCCTGCCGGGTGATACAGCAACCCGACCGCGGAACTCCCGACAGCACTACACAGCAAGAGGAGTAGGTCTCCACGGCAACCCCCACTAATCAAGCTCCGGCTCGGTCTGCATGACAGGTGCAGGGAGCACCCACCCTGTCTACTCCATAAGCCAAGCAGCAGCCCGCCACTACTCTCAGATTAAAGTCCGCACAGCGGCCCGCATAAATAAGGGAGGCCCCACTCTAGGAGGCACCCCCACTTGACATACCGCACCATGGTCAAAGGGGCACCCCGACACCAGGCTCCACCGCAACATAAACCTATAAAAGAGGCATTGGCAAAAGCCTCCAAGGTGGCCACCGCTGCAAAGCAGGACAGAAAACAGGCCACAAAGTCTTATGCGGCCCTACAGGCACTGCAAGACACACAGCCCAATCATCTCAGCACGTCAGAAGGTGAATTCGAAATTGATCAAGACACCCCTACACACGCTCCGATACCTGACCTTACACCCCCCGATATACTGACGCGATTTGAGAAAATGTTGCATAAAGCTTTAAAACAAACCTCCGACCGTATTACAGCTACACTGTCCAGAGAAATCCGCGAATTAGGACAAACCACAGCAAACCTGGAACAGAGAGTGGATGATCTTGACGCCTCGTTTCAGACACATGTAGATGATCTTGATCTCTTACGTGACGAAAACGCAATGTTGCTGACACGCCTCGAGGACTTTGAAAATAGGGCAAGGCGCTCAAATTTACGAATCCGTGGCCTTCCAGAAACGATCGTCGATATCCAATCAGCAGTAACCGTGCTATTCCAAGAGCTTTCGCCAGCCATCCCAATCGAACGTCTAGAAATGGACAGGGTCCATAGGGCATTAGCCCCACGACGCTCAGATGGCCCACCACGTGACATCATAGCTAAACTTCACTTTTATCGCACAAAAGATCAGCTCCTGCAAGCAGCCCGCAACGCAGAATCCCTGCAATTCCAAGGTCACATGTACCAACTGTTTCAAGACCTTTGCCCAATAACCATTGCGAAGCGTAGAGCTATGAAACCTCACCTACAGGAGCTTCAGCAGCATGCGATACCATATAAATGGAGCTTTCCCTTCGCAGTGCGCTTCCGATATCAAACCCGGGACTACTCTTGCAAAACCCCAGAAGAACTACTAGACACCCTACGGAACCTTCAACTGCACCCCCATTCAACTTCATCAGAAAGTACCAAACGCAGATCCACATCTTGCTCGCCCACGGAAATCTCATCCTCCATGCTCTGCTGATGGTCAACTTGGTGTTTACAAACGTGGGCGTTTTTCATCGCCAGGCCCTCCTCCGCAGGACACCATGGACTGAGCCACGTCCTTCACCTTCCACCAAATCACACTCCCGGGACTAACCATCTTTAGGCCAGCGTTAAGGTCATCACTAATGGTACACACGTTCCTGACCTCTAGCCCTGATACGGACATTATGTGTTCTTATACTGGTTCCCAGGTCTAGTTTGGCCTCCTTGTTTCTCCTTCTTGTTGTATATCCTTGAGAACCTTTTGATTTCTGTACACCCTGGTGACGCTATTATATCTTGGATGCCTCTTAGATTGCATACGGGGACCCCAGCTCTGACGGCTTAGAGTGCCACATCTTTTCTTTCCTGTTGGATTGCTCTCACACCGGAAGCCGCCTGAGCTTAGGACCTCTTAAGATGTTTGAGATTGGATCTACCTACTTCTGTTTGGGATCTCATTATTGTACCTTTATTTAAGCCGTTGTCTTCTCTACGGTCCGTGTACCTGTGCACTCTCCTTTAGCCCCTGTGCTATTGCCCTTTTTTTAATAGCACTTGGGCTAACACAGCTCCCCGAATCACCCTGTTTTTTAGGTGTCTCCGGGGAACGCCTCCCGGGCCCAAGATGGCCCCACACTCCCTCTCCTTGGTACCTCTCCCTGTTTATGTTCCCCCATCCCTTCCTTTATTTGGCTCCATGACTTCGCCCTGCCCTCTAGACATTCAGACCATCCTACATATCGACTACCAGCCTCATCCATGGCTAGCAACACTTTATCATCTAACACGCCACGCACTCTCCATATGGGCCCCTTAAATATTCTCACCCTGAACGTTCAGGGCCTCAACACGCCGCAGAAGCGCAACAAAGCCTTCCGCTCCTTTGCATCGCTCAAGGCCCATGTAGTCTGCCTGCAGGAAACTCACTACACCCCACACTCCACTCCCAAGTCCTTTGGCCCCCGTTACCCATAGGTTCACACAGCCTCAGCCACGGCCAAGACCAGTACTCATAGCCTTCCATCGCACGACACCCTTTACATTATGTAATGAAATTAAAGACCCTGAGGGCCGTTATCTCTTGTTAACAGGACAACTCCTAGATGCAGATGTTACCATAGTTACATATTATGCCCCAAATCAAGGTCCCCTACCATTCCTTTCCCATCTACTGTCGGTTATAGACCACCATACGCGAGGGACCCTGGTTGTCTGTGGAGACTCAAATTGTACCTTATATCCCTTTCTTGACAAATCTCCCCAACCCTCCCCCCTTCCTACCCCCAAACAGACCCTTCAAACTGTGTTACAGCTTCATTCCAAGATAGATACCTGGAGGGAACTTAATCCAACTAAGCGTCAATACACTTACTATTCACACCCCCATAAGTCTTTCTCTAGGATTGATCACATTTTCATAACCGCCAGCTCCTTCTCTCGGCTCTTGACCTCTGAAATACTTCCAATCCCTTGGTCTGACCATAGCGCCGTATTCACCTCCATGGCATCCCTAGCCCCATCCTCGTCAGAACCCGCCTGGCTCATCAACGATAATTTATTAGCAAACCCAACTCATTGCTCAGAAATTGAAGCAGCTATTAGAGATTATTTATCATTAAATCAAACTCCTGATATCTCCCCTCTTCTCCTCTGGGAAGCACATAAACCGGTTATACGGGGATTCTGCATTAGTAAAGCGTCTTTTTTAAACAAAGCAAAACGGCAACGGCGTCTCTCCCTCGAAAGAACCTACAACCAATCCCATCAAGCCTTCCAAGCGACCCCTACCCCAACAAACCGTGAAGCTTTGGAGATAGCACGATTGGCTCTCGACCTATTTCTCACAGATCAGGCGGAGCTCTCACTTCGTAGATCCCGCCACAAATACTATACAAAAGCAAACAAACCTAATACCTTTCTAGCTCTTTCGATTCGCAGGCTTGATCAGATTACTAGGCCTATCCGAATCCGCACCTCTTCTGGCGACCTCACTAGCAACCCGGAACGCATCCTACAAACCTTTCACAAGCATCTTTCTCGACTTTACTCTCCCTCCTCACCTTTCGACCCCACCCACGCCAACGCCCTTCTGGCTCCCATTTCCTTCCCCACACTTTCTGAACACCAATTAGCAGCCCTAGAGCAACCCATCACCTCAACTGAAACCTTAAATGCTATTAAAAATTTAAAGCTCCGCAAACGTCCAGGACCAGATGGTTTTTCCGCTACTTATTACAAAAAATTTGCCCATCTCCTAACGCCCACCCTCACAAATGCTTTTAATGCTATTCTATCGGGCCACACCTTCAATCCAGAAACAGTGCAGGCTAATATCTCAATGATCCCAAAATCTAACTCAGATGACACACAATGGTCCAACTATAGGCCGATCTCCCTCCTTAACATTGATATTAAAATATTAGCCAAAATTCTCTCTACACGCCTCAATATATGTATAGGTTCTATAATCCACAATGACCAGGTAGGGTTCATCCCAACTCGACAGGCCGGAGATAATGTCAGGCGCGCAACTCTCTTGGCACACATTGCCAAATCCCGCAATATTCCCACCTGTCTCTTGTCCCTGGACATCAGGAAGGTTTTTGATACGGTTTCTTGGCCATATCTACACTACATTCTGAGCCGTTGGGGCTTCGGCCCACATATTTTAACTTGGATTTTTTCGCTATATCGAGAGCCTTCGGCCAGAATTAGATACCTAGGACACAGGTTAGCTCACCTTACAATTTCCCGTGGCACGAGGCAAGGCTGTCCTCTTTCCCCCTTACTTTTTGCTTTGGCCATAGAACCACTTGCCCTCCTAATTAGAGCTAATCCGGATGTCCGAGGACTTGAGATAGGTGGCTCTCACCACAAGTTATGCCTATTTGCAGATGACGTTCTGCTATTTCTCACTTCTCCTTTGACTTCCTCTCCTGCCCTCCTCCTGCTCCTCGAGAGGTTTGGAACACTCTCTGGTCTGATAATAAATCCCCGCAAATCCATGGCTCTTAATATATCCCTCCCCCCCTCAGAACTGGCCCACTTGCAACAGATTCTCCCTTTCCCTTGGATGCAAAATCATATTCCTTTTTTGGGAATCAAATTGACCCCCAATATATCAGATCTGTATGCAGCTAACTATTCCCCTATGCTAGCGCACCTTACCGCTCTAATGACTAAATGGTCCTCTTTACCACTCGCTTGGCTAGGCAGAATAGTAGTCGTAAAGATGTCGATACTACCAAAAATTTTATATTTATTCAGAGTTCTCCCAATACCTGTACCTCCACATTATCTTAACGTACTTCAACGGCGCATCTTCTCTTACATATGGGGCACTACTCGCCCCCGTGTGCCCCGCTCCACCCTCTTTCGCTCCAAACTCAACGGCGGTCTTGGCCTTCCCAATATTGGTAAATATTATCAGGCAGTGCACTTAGCTCAACTGCCAAAATACCATGCGATCTATGAAATTCCTCAGTGGGTCGTCCTCGAATCTATAGATTGTGACCCCCTGTCTACGGCTAACTTACTTTGGCTTAGACCAATTGATCGCCGTCTGATAATGAACCCCATCACCTCTCACTTCCTATCACTGTGGGACAAAATGAAGACTCGCCATCATCTCCAATCACTGCATAACCCCTTACTCTCCTTTCTTAAAAACCCAGCTTTCCCCCCAGCATGGTCATCATCACACTCATTCAATCTCTGGACCTCTGCTAACCTACTTCGCACACATCATTTCCTACTGAGGAACAAATTCAAATCCTTCACTTCATTACAAGAGGAATATAGGCTCCCACCCTCCAAAATATTCCGATATTTACATACATTTCCCCGATATTCTGTTGTCAATATGCTGTCTATTGCCTACAATTATTGTCTTTATGTTTTGATACCAATAAAAAGTTTGAACAAGAAAATAGGACATTTAACACAGATCTTTGTTGCAGATCAGGGACTGTACTAATGTAACCATTAGGCTGCATTCACACCTGAGCATTTTGTGGCGCAAAGCTCGATGCTCCAAAACACTCAGGGGGAAAAAAAATCAATATTACTCTATGGAAATGGTTCACATCTCCACTCCAAGTCACCTGAAGCAGAACGTCTGAAGCTCAAAAAAGCTTTGGAGCTACATTTGTAGCTCAATTTGGGCAGATGTGCATGTTTTTGGCACGTTTTTACTTCCATAAAAAAAAATAGAAACGCGCAATTTACGCGTTTGTGCGTGTTTTTTGTGCGATTTTCTGCTCAAATGAAAAAATGCTAAATAAAAAATGGTAATAGTATGTGAATAAATAGATGCAAAATAAATACACATATAAATGAAAAAAAGTCATGCTTAATAAATCATAAATAAGTAAATAAATAATTAACACCTATCCTTAAAAGAAATAAATGATTATTATCATTATTATTATTTATAATAATATTAATAATAATAAACACCCAGACAAAAAATACATTATTAATAAAAAATGGTAATAATAATAATACATTCCTGTTATTATTTTATTACTTTTTTAGGTTTTAGGGTTAAGGCTATGGGTTAACTATTATTAATATACTAATTTACTATTACAAGTATTTATTTATGATTATTTTTATTTATTTGTGTATTTATTTTACATTTATTTATTCATTATTATTATTATTATTATTATTATTAATAATGTATTTTTTGTTTGGGTTTAGGTGTTTATTATTATTATTAATATTATTAATAATAATAATAATAATAATGTGTTATATTTGTTTAGGGGTAGGGGTTATTTATTTATGTATTTTTTAATACCTAGTATTTATTTATGATAATGTTTTTACTTGTATATTTATGTTACATTTATTCATTCATTTTATTATTATTATTCCCTAACAAAAAATAAATAAATAAATAATGAGAAAATAATAACTAAAATACCATAAATAAAATAATAAATAATAAGAAAATAATAAATAAAATACTAATCCCAACTCAAACCCAATCCTAACCCATTACCCTAACAAAAAACAAAATAATAAAAAATGAATAATAATAATAACAATAATAAAAACTAAAGCTGATGGAAAAAACTAAACAAAAGAAAAAACTAGCAACAGATTATATTTTTCTCTATTGGCTAATAAGAAACATCAAAGTTCAAAAACGCCTAAAAACACTGTATGAAAATGCACAAAAACACGCAAAAAACGCTCGTAACAAAATAGGCAAAAAACTCTGAAAAATGCTACACTCAGATGTGAATGGAACCTTAAAAAACACCAAAGAATTAGTAGGTAAAACCCACAGTAAAAGCTGACAGTTTGGTCTTTGTAAAGCGCTGAGCAAACTGTTGGCGCTGTATAAATCCTGTATTATAATAATAATAATAATCATGTAAAAGCATCAGAAAAGGAACATAATTCATGGCAAGGGTAATCATGTGCATACCTTAGATCAGTGTTTCTCAACCTTTTTTCAGTGAAGGCACACCTTAAAATTATGAACAAATTCGAGGCACCTCATTCTAAAATGAAAAAAAAACTAAACTAGTAGTTTTACATATTGCAGCGACATTGATACATGTAGGACACCCAACGTTAGAGGCGATGTATTGCTCCAAGGAAAATATACCTTTAAACTGACTAGCATTCCAATGTTCCTCTTCTCCATCAGTTTCTTTACCTCAGTCAGATAATGTGACCCCAGTGCTGATGGAGAGGGGCAGGGTGGGGGCAAACAAGGATGCTGTGCAGGCACCCAGCATTCTTCATATCAACTAATGCCATCATTGGTTGTTGAACTAGAACATCATAATGGTGCACAATAAAAAAAAACCTGTGACTTGATTTAGTTGATTTACTAAAACTGGAAAGTGCCAAATCTGGTGCAACTCTGCACAGAAACCAATCAGCTTCCAGGTTTTTTTTTATCAAAGCTTAACTGAACAAGCTGAAGTTAGAAGCAGATTGGCTAACATGTGCAGCTGCTCTAGATTTTGCACTCTCCAGTTTTAGTAAATCAACCCTTTGTGTAACTAAAAACAGGCTTGATCCACCTACTGGCTTGTATACAATATTTGGGCAATTTTTAAGCATTTTGCCAAGGCACCCCTGAAGAAACCTGAAGGCAACTCAGGGTGCCTGGACACCCTGGCTGAAAGAGGCTGCCTTAGATGAATGATGGAAAAGCTTCTTATCGAACTTTAAATATAAAGGTTCTTGGAAAGTGTTCTAAATTGTAGAGAAAGGATGTATCATTAGAGAGAATGAAAGAACAAATATGTCAGTTTACATGTCTTGATCTGCAACTAATGGATCTGTTTTACATGTCATAATTTAGCAACTGTCAGTGTTTAACTGGATTTTGTTCCTTCTGGTCCCTTTAGTAGGGATTAGTCAAACCTACCCAAGTTCATTTCAAGGCAGGTTTGGCAAACAATACAGAAGTTTGGATGCCAAATCCAAATCCCACTGAAGTCAATGGGAGAAAAATGTTAAAAAAGAGTAATGAGGGCGTGGCTAGCACATGGCGGTCTCCGCCCGAATCGCACACCTACTGAGCGACATATCAGACTGGATGTCACTCCACTTTCTTAAACTGAACCTCTCCAAAACTGACTTTCTTGTCTTCCCCCCAGCCCGGACACCACCCCCCATTGACTTCTCCGTCACATTTAACAACGCCACCATCAAACCCGCCCTGCAGGCCAGAGTACTTGGTGTCATTCTGGACTCCATCCTATCCTTCCAGCCCCAAGTCCAATCTTTAACAAACTCTTGCAGACTCCACCTCCGCAACATCGCCAAAATACGTACGTTCCTAACCCCAGAAACCACTAAACAACTCATCCACTCCCTCATCATATCATGACTCGACTACTGCAACTCCCTCCTCACTGGCCTGCCTCACCGCTGGCTATCCCCGCTTCAGTCGATCCTGAATACAGCTGCCAGACTCATTCACCTTTCTAACCGCTTCATCTCCGCCACCCCCCTTTGCCAATCCCTCCACTGGCTTCCGATTGCGCAACGGATCAATTCAAAATCCTAACACTGACGTACAAAGCTGTCCACCATACTGCCCAGTACTACATCACTGACCTAATATCCAAGTACCGCCCAGCACGCACACTCCGCTCCTCACAAGACCTCCTGCTCTCTAGTTCCCTGGTCTCCTCCTCCCATGCCCGCCTCCAGGACTTCTCCAGGGTGTCACCCATCCTCTGGAACTCCCTGCCCCAACCCATCAGATTATCACCTACTCTCCTCTCCTTTAGGCGCACCCTGAAAACCCATCTCTTCAGGGAAGCCTACCCCACCCCCTGCTAACCTGCCGACCTCCTCCACTCTTCCTACCACTCCATCCCCCACAGCTATCTCCTCCTGTACCACTATCCCCTCCCTCCTAAATTGTAAAGCTTGAAGGAGCAGGGCCCTCAATCCCCTCATGTTTTGCATTGTATTGGTATTGTTCTGTCACATGTTCTGTCCCCCTTTGTAATGTACAGCGCTGAGCGAACCATTGGCGCTTTATAAATACTGTATAATAATAATAATAATAATAATGATGAACACGCTTCTATTGTAGCTCTGTGCTGGCTGAGATCCGAACCACTAAGTCTAGCCCTGTCAGTGAGCAGCTTCCTATGCCGGGGGGACAGGAGACATTATTTTTTCTGCCAGCACTCTTATTATTCGCTCCTTCAGCCAAGTTGGCACAGCCACAAGTCGGAACAGCCAGACCCTCCAGCTCCAAGAGGACTTCCTTCTCTGTGGCTCAGCCTATGAATGATGCCATTCTAATCCTGCATCCATGATTTCAAACAACAGATCGACACAGTTGAAGAGCGAGTGACCACCTTGGAATCCTCCACCTCTGCATGACACTCGGTTAGAGGCACCGGAGGTGGCCCAAGCTGCATACCACCGCCATCTCTTCAATATCCAGTTCAGAATTGATGATGGTGAGAAAAGGAACTGGAGGAATAATCTTCACCTTCGGTAAATCCCTGAAGAGACGTTGGGGGATGATCTACGCTCTACCGTGGTGGCAATCCTTAAACCCCCCCCACCAGAACTGTAATTAGAAAGGGTACATTGTGTCTAGGGTCCCTGACCCCTCCTTCATCTCTGGCAGATCCAACATCCTCTCCTTCTCCCAGAGATGTCCTATGCAGAGTGTACTTTTATTGTGTTAAGAAGGAGATTCTATGCAGAGCCTGGTCCAAGGGGCCCATTGACTTTGATGGAGCTGCTGTGCGGGTGTACCCAGATGTCTCACAGGAGACCCGCATCAGTAGGGCATGTTGCACCCCTTATTGGGAGTCATTCAGGAAGCCAGGGCAACATATTAGTGGGGCCATCCTTTCCACCTTATCATGCAGAGGCAAGGCTCATCATACTACCAGACCAGCTTCCAGCATTGTTCTAGTTCCTTGATTGTCCTGCTGTCACTGTGCTCAACTGGCTGGACTCCCTTCTGCGTGCAGAAACAGCAAATTCACATCCTGAGAGACTGCAGAGAACCTGCAAGATCTCAAACCTCCAGCAGCAAGACACCGAAACACACTCCAGCCTCCTCTGAAGATTGACCATCTTGGCTCCATTTCCACCCCATCCCACTGTGTGGAGTTGATCTTCTGGTGTGTCATGGCGAGTCGTAAATTCATCACAACCTAGTCTTTTCAGAACCTGAACCCTTTCTTATGCTCTTGTCATTATACTGCTTCTTTTCTGATGTTTTTCTGCTCACTTGCGATGCCTCCCTTACCTATTTAGCTTGTATCTCCAAGCATGGGCGGGCTTCCATCTCTACATGCCCTGCCACAGTCTACTCCTGCCACTCCTTGACCTCCCTATAATCCTTGGGATTGTTGGCTGGGGTGTGGGGCTCACTGTGCAGACCACCTATACCTAGCTGGGTGATGGTGGAGATGTGTACTGATCTTACTGACCATGCCTTTTGACATACTGCTTATTGCTTTATCAATCTAGCTTTGTTTGTTATCTAGGTTTGAAATGACCCTATTGCCCATCTGGCTGATGGTCTGCTGGGTCCCTGGTGGTGTGTGTACCTGGCGGATTGTCGGATGCTCCTAACAGTGTGGATAATTATGAGGCGGCTGGTTGTTGCCTCATCTTATTCCCTACCAGCAAAGCTCCCTGCCGTGTGCATTTGTTGGGGCCTTGTGGGTTGCTGTGGGCACCATTGGGGGCCTGGGCACACCCTACTTTCAACTGCTGCCCTTTTGGACTTAAAAGTATCTGTTGTAGTACCCAATGAGAGTACTGCTAATGTTTGTGCCATGCACTCCTCACAATTTTTGAACAGTTCATGTTCCTGTTTCCCTCTTAAAGAAAAAAAAACTGTTGTTTGTCTTGTGTTCCTGTTACCTTAAGCAGTGCATATACTGTAAAACATTCCTGTGCATCGGACCCTTGGTCCACACATCTCTGCTGGTTTGATCCCAGACCTGCTGACAACCCCTTGATAGGGTTTTTCCTCCAAGGAGTACTGTTGTGCTCAGTATGGGAACTTGGTTTGTGTTAACCTTTAAAATACTCCATCCTTAATCCTTTGCTCCCTATTCCTTTTGGAGTACCCCCCCTTCCATTCTCCTTTCTCTTTTGAGGGGACTCACTTTCTTTGTCTCCCTACTACTCACTTGCCCCTCCCCCTTTCACCCTCTTTTTTTCCTCACTCTTCATGGTGCTACTCTTCCCTTCCTCTCCTCCACCTTATTCCCTTCCCACCCTCTCCCCTTCCACCCTACCACTTCCCCTCCCTCTTCCTTCTCTTCACTCCACCTTTCCCTCCTTCCCTCTGACCCCCTTTTTTCTGCCCCCTCAAATTTACCTCCTTTAATTTACAGGGCCTTAGTGTTCCTGAAAAAGGCACCTTTCTGGTCTGAAGAAAAGCAGGATGCAGGTGGCCTTTCTCCAGGAAACTCACTTTAAACTTGACTATGTCCCTAAACTAACCAATAGAGCTTTCCTGATGGCCTTCCACAGCCCTTCGTCTATATTGAAGTCAAAGTGGGTAAGCATTTTGCTAGCTAGAACAGTCCCTTGGTCTCTCAGTGCATTGTAGCAGGGCCCCCATGGCCGCTTTCTATTTGTTAAAGGCAAAATAGGTGATCTTACAGTCACTTTGACAAACGTTTATTTCCCCAATGTGGATCATCTCCCTTTTCTACAAAGCTTGGCACTGGTCCTGCTGGAATTTATGGAGGGGACTCCAGCCCCTGATGTCTCTCAGGGTAAGTCCCATCCTTCCATATGCCCGCCTGAAAGGCCTTATAGCATAACTTCATCTTCTACAGTTGGTCGACCCCTCTTTGATCAAGGATGGAGCACATCTGAAAAGGGAGAGAAATTTACAGGTGGACGCCCTGTTTGCCAGCTTTCACCACCTTGGGAGTGCTCATAAGGCTAGTCTAGTGCGCTCAACCTACAGCAACCTTCTTAAAACTCGTGAAGCTGAAATCTCTTTTCTTCGACAAAGTGAAACAGAAGTTGGCACGGTCTCAACGTATGAGTTTTCTAATAAACCTGACACTCTCCTGGTGAGGGCACTTCACACCCTTCTTCTCAGACATTCAATCCTCATATCAATTCATTAACTACCTCAGATTCCGTGGCTTCTGAATTCCAATACTTTTATCATGACCTATACAATTTACAACTGACATCTACTCAGGATGCCGATCATGTCCTCTCCTCGGACATATGCTCCTACATCTTCACCGCTGGAATGCCATCTCTCCCTCTCTCTGTTAGAAAGAAGTTGGACTCCCCAATTACAGAAGAGGAGCTCAGCATGGCACTTTCCCAGTCTAAACCGAAGACGGCACCGGGCCTGATGGTCTGACTGCTCCTTTCTATAAGACCTTCTTTGACCTGTTCACTAAGTGTTTGGCGACCATATTAAACTCTCTAGTAAAGAGGAAATCCATGCCTCTCGACACCCTTAGCGCATATATTTCCTTGGTCTCCAGGGATGGCAAGGATCCTGCTCAGTGTGGAAGCTATCAGTTGATAGGATTGCTTAACACCGACCCGAAGCTGTTTGCGAAAATCCTTGCCAACAGGCTACTTCCACATATCCCTCAGCTGATTCATAAGGACCAGGCGACATTCATCTCTCTTTGTGAACCACAGGAAAATACAATACGTGTCCTCAACTTAATCTACCCTGTCAAGACCTCTAAGAGCCCACTTATTCTGCTCTCTACAGATGTAGAAAAAACATTTGACAGGGTACGCTGCATTTTATGTGAACGACTGTTGAACATATTGAACTTGGGATCTCCATGCTCTGGTGGATTTCTGCTCTCTACTGGTCCCCCTCCACAGCTGTGAAAGTGAACAAGACCAGAACTGAAATATAAATAAAGGAGGTGCGAGCGCCTTAAATAAAATAAACCAAAAAAGCTGCTGTGCACAAAAAGGTAACCAATAGTACCCTAAAACATAGATAATAGACAAGGAAGTGCAGCGCTGGATTAAATAAATCGTCCAAAAGACTCTGCGTATACAATCAGTAAAACCACCAAATAAAATAATTCAATCTAAAATCAGAAATTGGTAAAATCAAAAAGTTCCAATGTAAACAATATATAAAGTGACTCTCCTGCTTAATGACTCTGGATCCGGTATCGATGCAGTAGTGGTAATGGTAATGTGCACTCACCGGACGCGCATAATTAATGCGCCTTATGTTATAATCCAGATGTCATCAGACAGGTATTATGTAGATGGACTTCCCTCTCAGAGAGGGTGGGTCGTCAGGTTAGATGTTATGGGGTTGGTAAAGATGGTCCTCGTCCTTTAAAGCTCCTTTACATTCAGCCTGAAGCAACTCTCTGGATATGCAGATCAACCCTCAGGGTATGGCAATCCGTCCTAGAGTAGTGGGTCTGCTGGTTTACAGATCTCCCCCAGGGGGTAGGGACAAGGAAACTCCCATAGTGTAGTAGTTATAAACAACTTTATTGTGATAATAAAGTGATAAAGCGAGCGCTAAACTTAATTGATGGAATAAGCAGCTGAACACACTAAAAGGTGAAACACAATGCCTTCAGATAACAGAGTAAATATTGGTGCAGCGCTAAAGGTTGAACAAAAAGCCTAATATATGTCTTATAGACGCATGTATGAGATAAATGCGTTAGGATATATATAGTAAACATGAATAATAACAAAAGTACACTGGAGGTGAACGAATGAATTAGTGTGTGAATATTCATGAAAAACGCATGATCCTGACATGCGTAGAAGTATTATAATGTCAAAATGTCTTAAGATCAAGTATAATCTTCAAATAACTTGTATGGAGTCCCAGAATGTTATTTCTCCTTGGGATGATGTAATAAATATACAGAGTGCGCACTTACCAGATGCGCTAATGGAAAGCGCGTTGTATATTGTACTCCTGGTATGCAGGGGTCCCTCAAGTATGGATAAAGGTGCAGCCTGGGTTAAAGTGGCCGTCGGATCCCCGTGATCCGACGGCTTGACGTCAACGGCTTACAAGGGCTCCTCCTTAACGCGTTTCAAACTCAACGTTCATTCTCAAAAGGGGTATGCCTGTGTGCAGCCTGACGTCTAAATGCAGCTATTTATAGCATCAGAAAATTTGAAAAAAGCGCCAAAAACACCCAAAAAAAACAACAACCGTGCGCCATCTTGCCGAATTCCAACGCAAGTGCGCATGCGCGAACGAACGGGCGCCATTTTGCCAGAGATGAAATATCCTAAAGATCAATCGCAGCATGAATGTGATGCTGCGCATATGCAGGCGCAATTTTCCTGTAGTTCACAGTGAAAGAACTGGTGTAAGGAACTGTATGACAGCATTCCTTATTAACTCAATGGTACGAGGAAAAAAATGAAAGAAAATGGGACTATTGGAATTAATCTTATTGTACAGAGCCAATATAAATGACCTGGATATTATGAACATGATATGTGCGCCATGGCAAATTAGGGGTACTTACACACATGCGTGCGCCATTGTCAAAACCGTGCTCGTACTGCGCACGCGCGAACGCCATTTCTCCTAAGACAGAATTGTAGCAGTACAGACGGCTATATACCAAAATTCAAGATAATAAAAAACCTGATAAAACTCGTATGGGGACAGTGCGGTTTTATGATGTAGTACTATTAGGTACTCATTGCACTTACTCAAGAGGTGTCCCAGCCGACACCAGCATCAACAGCATAACAGCAATCACATAAACGGGCCTGGCTATTTTTGTTCTCTTGTTTTTAAAGTTTTTTTTTTGCTTGTGATGGCAAATATATTGGATACATTGTATATCCTTTGTGGACTCCTGTCATCTGTGGGGCGGCTTGCTTTGCTTAATTCCCCATTGATGTCAGCTGCTCGTTTCCTGTGAGTGAATATTTAAGGAGGTTGAGACGTCTCACATCTATCCGCTCCGTGAGGACGTCGATGACGAAACGCGTAGGGCGGAGCTTGATTGATGTGACGTCATTACGTTTTTGGCTGCCAGCTACTGCGCATGTGCTGAGTAGCCAGGCTCGTTTATGTGATTGCTGTTATGCTGTTGATGCTGGTGTCGGCTGGGACACCTCTTGAGTAAGTGCAATGAGTACCTAATAAAGGAATTGGTTTTTATAATATTGCACCATGAAGTCTTTCTGTTTCTCTCGAGTGCTTGGCATTTCCCCCCATGGATACGTTTGAAGGTGGTCCTTTATCTATTGGAGAAGTGGATTTTCGATTAACTACAAAGTTTTTCATCCTGTTATTTCGATCGATGAGGATCGGTGTGTTGCAGAGTTTCCGTTTCTGAAGATATATTTATGGATGATCTGCCATTATATTATCAAGGTTTTTTGGTGAAATTTTTCATATTTAGACACTTTTTTTGCACAAAAGTTTTTTGCACTTAAAAGTTTTTTTATATATTTTTTTTTTTTTGTGGTATTGGCATATATATATTTTTTTTCTGGACTTATGATTTGATGATTTCTTTATATATATTTATATATTTATACACATTTACTAGCGCAAATTATTTATTTATTGGTACACTTTTTATATATGGTGATTTTTTGCAGCTGGTACACTATTAGTAAGTTATATAATTTTGACCATAGGCGCTATTATTAATTTTTCTTATTTTTAGTAATTTCTCTTTTTAGAGGGATTTTATAATTGGCAGCCATGGATATTTTTGGATATATGGAAAAAAGAAAAGTTGATCTTAGTGAAGTTTTCAATCCCATGGGTATTTCAAATAGTATGAATTTAGAAGAAAATTTCAAAAGTTTAAAATATCTTTTGGAGAAGCAAATTAAAATATGGTGGGATGTGAATACTTTGGAACTCTATTTAAAAGAGAAAATTACTCCCAGGAGGTTGAGATGGGATATACCTGCCAATGATGGGATGGATGATAGAGAATTAGTAGATGAGTGGTTTCAGTTTTTTAACCATTGTGAAAGTAGTTTATTGGAATTAATTATAAAAAGGCGACAGGTTAAATTGAGGAAAGTAGACTTTAAAATTAAAGAGCTGAAGGATGTGATGTTACCTTTTGCAGATACCAATGATTATAAAGATCGATCAAAGAATTTACAGGATCATATTGTTAAAGTCGATAAGGATACTAAAAACAAAAAGGTTAAAAAATATAAAAGAGACACTGAAGATTATAGGAATAATAGAGTGTATAAATGGCAAGATAAGATCACTACAGATGGGTGTGACTCCCAACTTTCTACACCTGAAAAAATTATTATACCTAATTTAAAATCCCCAAAGGTTAATCAAACCACTATATCTCCTCCTAAAAAAAAAGTGACATTTCAGAATTCTGGCAATAGAACACCTGAAAATGTTCATGATAAATCACCTCATCAATATGAATATAGTGGTAGACCTTCAAGAGGTTTTTCCAACTATAGAGGTCAAGGTGGATATAGGGGTAATGGAAATAGGAGAGGAGGTTATCAAAACCAAAATTTTTTTCCATCGAGGGGGGGTTTTTCATACCATCACCGGGGGTGGAATATGGCACCAAGGGGTTACAGACCACAGGAGAAAGATTGGAGAGAACAAGGGAATTATGGCAGAGAAGAGGGAACAAGAAATACAGAGGCAAAAGAGGAGGAAGGAGACAAAAAGAGAATAATAGGGGCAGGAATCTATAACTTGAGTGATGTTATTTTTTCTGAAAGAGAAATTAAAGTTTTGGACCTTGGTTTGAAATATATACCTAGGATGAATTTAAATAAATTCGATGTTTTTATTGATTTGCAAAAATTTGTGAGAAAACTTAATATTAAAAATTTTTTTGAATTGAATAAATCTCAAGGAAACAATCCTACTTCATCTTCTCATGGTTTTCAAAATAGTGGTTTAAAAAATGCTTCTACATTTAACCCTAAGATTTCTGGTAATGCTTTTCTGGAGGTATTTAAAAATATGGTAGAAAATGAGATTAAGAGTATTAATGTTAAAAATTCGTACTGTATTCCACCAGATATAAAATTGGGTATTGAGGATCTTGAAAAGAGAAAGAATATAGTAATTAGAAGTGCTGATAAAGGGGGAAGTATTGTTGTTTTAAATAAGAATGACTATGAAAAAGAAATGGAGAGATTATTACAATCTGAAGATACATATAAAATTTTGCAAAAAAATCCCACTAAGAAACTTAAATTACTACTTAAGTGTATTATCAACAAAGGAAAAGAGTTGGGGGTATTAACTGAAAAAGAAGCAAAATATTTATTGATTAAACATCCGAAAATACCTACTATATACTATTTACCAAAAATACACAAAAATAAGGAGAACCCACCGGGGAGACCCATTGTGAGTGGGATAAATTCTTTATTTGCAAGAGTTGGTGAATATGTTGATACTTTTCTGAAAAACATTGTTATGACAAATAGGGCTTTTCTGAGAGATGGTGGACATCTTATTAACATCCTTAAAGAATTACATAATGTTGATAATTGTATGTTGGTTACTATAGATGTAGAATCTTTATATACTAACATCGATCAAAATGATGGAATTAATGCGGTAAAATGGGCCCTTAAACATAAATCACTCCTGAAAAGATCGCAGAGGAAATTTGTTGTTGAATTACTTGAATTTGCGATGAATAACAATTTCTTTTGGTACAACAACACTTTTTTTCAGCAATGTAAGGGTGTTGCCATGGGAGCTAAGTATGCTCCCAGTGTGGCAAATCTGGTAATGGATAAATGGGAGGAAGAAAGTATTTTCAATAAATGGCCAGAGATGGCGCTATACAAGAGGTATATTGATGACATTATAATGGTATGGGATGGATCCAGAGAAAAGCTCGATTCCTTTATGGAATATATTAATATGAACCGCTATGGATTGAGATTCACTGTTATGAGTGATTTTGAGCAAATTAATTTTTTGGATCTGGTCCTATATAAAGATAATGGCCAAATTTGTACCAAAACTTACTTCAAGGAAGTGGACAAAAACAGCTATATACCTATTTCTAGTGGACATCATCCAAATTGGTTATATAGCACTCCAAAAAGTCAGTTTACCAGATTAAAAAGAAATTGTAGCGCTAACAAAGATTTTTTCGATCAATCTGAGGTGTTAATTGAAAGATTTATAGAGAAAGGGTATGATAAGACCTTTTTGATTAAAGAGAGAAATTTGATTAGTATTAAAGATAGGGAGACGTTTCTTGGAAATAGAAAGGCTCATTTGGGATTTGAAAATAATGTACCCTTTATTACTAACTATAATATGCAATACAAAAATATTGAACGAATTTTTAAAAAATATTGGCCCATTTTGTTAAAAGATGATATACTAAATAAATTCTTATCTAAAACTCCTAAATTCATTTATAAGAAAAATAAGTCTCTTAGGATGAAACTGGCTCGCAATGTCATCGAACCCCCAAAAAAGTTCGATCTGTTTCCAAATTTAAATGTTTTTTTTCCTTGTAGGAAGTGTAAAGTTTGTAGGACTGTAAAAGTTGGTAATAATAAAAAAAGAAAGTCATTCTGCTCCTCATTTTCCAAAAAAGAATATGATATTAAATCCCTGATTACATGCAATTCTACACATGTGATTTATGTTTTAGAATGTCCATGTCATTTGAGATATATTGGGAGAACTGGGAGATGTTTAAAAACAAGAATAGGCGAACATATAAGAAACATAGTAAAAGGATTTGATAAACATAGTGTATCCAAACATTTCAAATTGGTACATAATTGTGATCCGAGCTTACTTACCTTTTATGGGATCGAGATGGTAAAACCCCATTGGAGGGGCTCGGATTTGGTTAATGAGATTTCCAAAAAAGAGACGTTTTGGATTTATGAACTAAATTCCTTGCAACCATTTGGGTTAAATGTCGATATAGATATGAATTGTTTTCTCACAAATTTTTAATTTTTATGTTATTTTAAGTATATTTTTATATAGGCAACTGTTTAAAGATGATATATGGGAGATTGTATGCTTTTTGTACAATTTTTGCATTATTTTTGTATTATTACTAGAGTTCCCCTTTATTTGTGTTTAAAGTGTTACTGGCCCTTTAAGTTCCCTTTTTATAACACAGTCTTAGAGGGTGCTGGCCCGTTAATGTATTTATTTATTTAATTTATTTATCATTAGTGTTTTATTTAAATTTCTTTTTATTCTATTTTTG
This sequence comes from Staurois parvus, assembly GCF_062004578.1. Taxonomy (NCBI): domain Eukaryota; kingdom Metazoa; phylum Chordata; class Amphibia; order Anura; family Ranidae; genus Staurois; species Staurois parvus. The sequence continues at coordinate 262,038 of NW_028318484.1, read as the reverse complement.
TTCTCTTGTTTTAAAGTTTTTTTTGCTTGTGATGGCAAATATATTGGATACATTGTATATCCTTTGTGGACTCCTGTCATCTGTGGGGCGGCTTGCTTTGCTTGATTCCCCATTGATGTCAGCTGCTCGTTTCCTGTGAGTGAATATTTAAGGAGGTTGAGACGTCTCACATCTATCCGCTCCGTGAGGACGTCGATGACGAAACGCGTAGGGCGGAGCTTGATTGATGTGACGTCATTACGTTTTTGGCTGCCAGCTACTGCGCATGTGCTGAGTAGCCAGGCTCGTTTATGTGATTGCTGTTATGCTGTTGATGCTGGTGTCGGCTGGGACACCTCTTGAGTAAGTGCAATGAGTACCTAATAAAGGAATTGGTTTTTATAATATTGCACCATGAAGTCTTTCTGTTTCTCTTGAGTGCTTGGCATTTCCCCCCATGGATACGTTTGAAGGTGGTCCTTTATCTATTGGAGAAGTGGATTTTCGATTAACTACAAAGTTTTTCATCCTGTTATTTCGATCGATGAGGATCGGTGTGTTGCAGAGTTTCCGTTTCTGAAGATATATTTATGGATGATCTGCCATTATATTATCAAGGTTTTTTGGTGAAATTTTTCATATTTAGACACTTTTTTTGCACAAAAGTTTTTTGCACTTAAAAGTTTTTTTATATATTTTTTTTTTTGTGGTATTGGCATATATATATTTTTTTTCTGGACTTATGATTTGATGATTTCTTTATATATATTTATATATTTATACACATTTACTAGCGCAAATTATTTATTTATTGGTACAATATTAAATGTTTAAAGCCATCTGAGCTGCTACATTGCATAAAATAAAACAATCTATAATATAAATGCATAGATTGTTTTATTTTATGCATCACTTTTTTCATCACTTTTAATGCTATCACAGGAAATGCAAATATCTCCTAAAACTTCAATGGGCATTGTCATATATTCTTTTTTGAGAAATCTGGGGTCTATAAGACTCTAGATATCTCCTCTGCCCTTACATTATCTAATCTCACCAAGATCGGTGTGCTCAGCTGCTTTCCCAATTTACAAATGGCGCTGTCTATACCTAGAAAATTGTATAGTGTATGGCCAGCCTATGGGGAGGAATATAAAAATGGAAAACTTTCCTTCATATGTGACTGGAAAGCAGTATCCAATTAAAGATTGTATTACATGTAGAACTGAAGGTGTTGTGTATGCCCTCAATGTTCTTTAAACCTGTGCTTTAAACCTGTTTATATCCTGCAAAACTGAAGTGATGAAATGCTCGTAGCTTCCGACTTCTTAGACAATAGAGATGATTGGCACCATTCCGTTCTCCAATCAGCTCTATGGTCAGCTGGCAGAAACACCAGCTGCATTCTCAGGTTCCACCTATGGCACGGGACTTCCTGAGAAGGCCGTGGAAGGCAGAGGGGGAGGTATAACCACTCAAAGTACAGTGATATACCAGTACGTTGCTGGTCCTTGTTTGGTGTATATGCTGTTATTTGTTTTTATGCAGCCTGTGGACTGAATGAAAAAAAGAGAAGAAATCTCTGCCAGAAAAAGTGTGTGGTATGCCCACCATTAGAATATACCGTTCTGCATCCACCCACTGCTAATGGTGGGCACACATGAAATGTTCTCCTTTTGTCATTCAGCCCATGGGCTGAACAAAAAAAAAAGAACCTAATAGATTCCTCTATTCACATCGGGCGATGTGGATGAAGAAATATATACCGAAGCATAGGGGTCATCCACCCACTGGCCACCCTAGGCCCCCATGCTTCGGCTTATATGCTTTTTTAACTGCAGATGAAAAATCTCATCCAACAGTACTGCACACATCTACTTATATATATTCTGAGAGCAACCCTGTTGCTGTCAGAATAAACAAGTCAGTGCTGCAGCTGAATGACATTCCTGCAAAGAAAACAGCAATGGTTAACAATAAAACAGTAAAATCATAACAGTAGAACAGTAACAACAACGGCAACAACAACAAAAATGACAACTATTTTTGGTTTTTAAAATTTTAATTTTTTTTGTACTTGTACATTTTATTTTATTTTTTTTCCTTTTTTAACTTAAACTTACCTGTGCAAATATGTACCCTATACTAATACCCCACTAGTGTGTGGCAGCAACAGAGCAGTCCTTGAGGCAGAGACCAGGTTGGCCAGGACAGGAGGGACAAAAAAAGCGGGTGTCATGCCTAATTCCATGTCTGCTACAGACACATCTTTTTTGGGGTGTCCTTTGGGCTGGGGTACCAGGAATGGCATCAGGGAAATGCCTCTCATACAGCCGGCTAACTGCATCTGTGTTGGGGGTTTGGGCCACAGCACCTTCTGGATACAAATCCTTGCAATCAAGGGCTTAAATATGATTACTGGTGTACCGAAGGGCAATCTGCCGCTATATGGGAGGGGTGCTAACTGACGCTATTGCTATCTGAAGTCACCGGCGACACTAATACAGTGATCAGCGGGGGGTGATCAAGGGGTTAAATGTGTCCTAAAATGTTCTAACTGTGAGTGTGTGCTGTTTTACTAAATGTGCCCAGAGAGAGATCATCCGATTTAGGCCGAACATCACTGGCCTAAATAGGATGATTGATCTCTTGGGGATCAAATCACAAGCGCTCCCCCGGCCCAAGAAAACTGCGTAAGCGCAAATTACGTATATATATATATACGTGATTTTGCTCACCTGTGCTGCCCTGCAGCAGTATTTTTGCTATAGGGCGGTCGGGAAGCGGTTAATTTTTATTTTATGCTTTCTTATTTATGTATTGTGTTCTTGGTTTGTTATATTTATTTTATTTTGCCATCTGTTATTCTTGTATTAAAAATTTTCTATATATATTTGCTGTATTAGATGAATCACTCAGTCATTGTATTAATATTGATCGAAGGTGAGTTGTATTATGTTTTTTTTGTTTAATTTCTTGTTGACTGAGTTGCCCTATTTACTTTTCTGTGGGGCCGGCTGCTTGGTCTTCAAGAAAATGCCATACAAACTGGATATTCAGTCATTAACAAGTGTTATCTGGACCTATAAAGTCTGTTCTTACTCACCAGCTTCCTATCACTGATGAAGTCACGTGGTCTATGATGCAACGCGTTGGATGGTGTGGCGATACCAGCTGCCATCTTTGTTTACCTTTATGCTTGAATAGGGCTATTAGCCTGCAGCTCCATGTGAGTGTATATATTTTTATATCTATTAATCTATGTCCAACTATTGTGTATCAAAGAGGACCCCTACTTTTATATATCCGAGTGAAGGAGGATTTCAACTGAACTCAAGTTGACCTATTTAGGTCAGAATTGGGAGGTAAGCGCACACTACTCGTGGAGGTGGACACAGCGGTGTTGGAAGTAGACATTTTGAAGAGTGTGTTTTCACATATCATGGATTGAACAGTATTTCCTTGGGACTCCTATATATAATTTATATGCTCATCTTATTTATGTCAATATGACTGTATTTGTTATATGTTGTTGCATATTGCTTAGGAGGGTTGTTATTTGGGTATCCACTTACCCTCCTTTTCTTTGCACATTATTTTAAAAGATTATTATTTTGTTTTGTATCAAATCACTATGGTTTCACATGTTTATAACACATTTTTTATATTCACCTAGAAGGGCAGCCGGGTGTTTGTTTTTTATTTTTATTCCTTGAGTTAGCACTTTATTGGCTTATATTTTGAGGCTATTTATGGTTTGCTGAGTAATTTATTATTGCCCTGGGTTGTAATAATGCAGGGCTCAGCCGGGTGTTTATTTTATGATTTATCTATTATTATTATTTTTTATTAGGTGTTGAATGTTTTAGCGCAACACGTTATATATATTTATATATTTCTATTTATATATATATTTCTTTATATTTCAGCTGGGTTTGGGAACAACTGTTGGTGTATGTGGCTTACACAATTGGAGTTAAAAGGGATTCATTCATCCTTCCTGGCAGCGCATTTGATCTAATTTTTTCATTTCTTTCAACTACCTCTCCATAGCCTATCCCCTCTCAAGTCTATTATGAATGCTGCTGCCAGGATCATTGACCTTGCTAACCGCTCATTGTCTGCCACAACTCTCTTCCAATCCCTCCACTGGCTTCTGATTGCCCAGCAAATTTAATTCAAAATACTAACAACAACATACAAACCCATCCACAACTCTGCCCTGAGCTACATCACCAATCTTGTCTCCAAGTATCACCAAAAGTGTCCTCTCCGCTCTTCTCATGATCTCCTGCTCCCTTGTCTCCTCCTCCCATGCTCAACTCCAGAGCTTTGCCAGAGCCTCTTTCATCCTCTGGAACTCTCTACCTCAATCTATCTGGTTATCCCCTACTCTAGCTGCCTTTAGGCGATCCCTGAAAACTCGTCTCTTCAGGGAAGCCTATCTTGCCTCCGAATAGACATTTTTCATTTCCTCAGCTCATTCCCACAGTTATAACCTTTTGTACCACTTGCCCCACCCTATTAGATTGTAAGCTCTTATGAGTAGGGCCCTCTTAATCCTCTTGTTTTGATTGTATTGTGTATAAGTCCTGTATAATATTAATAGTAATAATTACCAGTAGTTGTTTCTTGGAATCCCTCCAGTACTTCATTGCTTAATTTAACTTGGTTATGCTATTGCTGACCTAGATGTCACTAATATTTTACATGACATGACATTATCTTTTCATTCCAGCTGTTTACGTTCTGGCAACCTTTGTGACTTGTCTGATCTTTGCTAAATAAATAAAGGAATTATAAAAAAAGTAATGGCCAATTTATAGGAAATAGGCAAAAGAGTGTTAAAAAAAAATGACATGCGGAACAAGACTTTGACCTGGGAAACATGCACCAATGCAAAAAAAAAAGTCTTAAAAATTCTGATTGGTGGGAAACAGAAATGTTTAAAATGTTTTATTGACAATATTAAAAATGAAATGAGGGATGCATTGATCATGCCTGTAAGGTGTTGCTTTTGTTGGTTGCATAAAACCTACTACAGAAAAATTGACATTTACAAAGAAAACAAAAACCTTTAAATTGTTGGAAAATTACAGCTTCCGCTTTACTTCTGTTTGTAAACCAGACACTTATCCTAGAATAGGGTCTGGTATAGATGTTAATGGGGAACCTCACAAAAAATACACACCAAAGACTTATTCTTTATGAGGGTCTGGCATTGATGTTAACAGGGTCCAAAAGCAAAAAAAAAAAAAAACATAACATGGGTTTCCCCCAAATTCTATATACAGTAGTAGCATAATTTGTATGCTCTATATTTATAAATTATTTTTGTAATCTAGTTTTTGCATAATGAACAATGCCCCTGGCCCAGTGGGGGTTTTATCTGAATGTGGAAGCTCTCTTTAACAATAAGAGGGCACTCAGATACCACCCCAACCCATGTGAATGAGTAAGAGGTACATATCTCACTTCATTAACAAAAAAGTGAAAAGTGAATAAAAACAAATAGAAGTCTTTTAACAAAAATTAATAAATAAATAAAGGCCCACAATCTAAACCCACCATCAATCACATCATCAAGCAAATCACATCAGAATGAATGACAGCTGCTAAGCCACTGAAAGAAAGAAATCCTACCAACATGATTGTCTGCCATTGACTACTCACTTACAAATGACAGATCCAGAGGATGACAGCTGAGTATAAACAAAGAGTGGGTTCTCCTGTGTGATGTCATTGACCAAATGTATATTATGGTCAGTTCTTTTCCTTCTGGCCCTTTGAGGTTTGCATTGGTCACATTGCTATTTTTACATTTTTATGTCCTGTATAGAAACAAATGAGTAATGATTTCCTTTCTCTATAAGCAATTCCTGCAGCATTCACACACAAATCCTTAGTGCAAAAATAAACATAAAAGAAATAAATGACATGTGTAACAATAAAACAAAGAACTCACTCTATATTGCCATCAGCATGTTGCTTCTGAGCTGTGCTGCTTCAGTGTTGCTAATGTAGTACAAGCATGTGTGTGCTTAATGACAGGTTCAGTAGGAGCAGGGCAAGGAAGAGGAGCACTAATCAACCTAACAAAATAATAAAATAGAAATGAAAGGCAAAACATTTGTGTATACATATAAAAACATTATACAGTAAATACCCTTTGTTCATCTTTTTATAAGTGATCACATACCCTCTGTTCTCAGCTACATAGGGGAGGAGAAACAGCAGCACACTAATCTTTCCAGTGAATGGCTGTGCAGGAAAACTTGTTAGCAGAAGTCTTATCATTGGAGGAGAGCAGGCTGAATTTCCAGCACAGCCATTAAACTGTCCAGCTAAAAACGTACCTTTTCTTGGAGCGGGTCCGGTGTCACCCCGTATAGGTTGCATGCCGATGAGATCGGATCCATCCTGCAGGGATTGTCGGCTTGAATTACAACTTATCTTTTTGTGGAGCGGGTCCAGTGTCACCCCGTGCAGTCGGTGTCACCTGGTGTGGGATGCCACTGTGACAGAGAGTAGCTAGCAATATATTTATTATAAACATTTATAGCGCTGACAATTTATGCAGTGCTTTACATATTGTTCATTAACATCAGTCCCTGCCCTCAAAAACTCACACACTAAAATCCCTATCTCTTATACATACCTAAACATACAAGTTTGTTCTCCTCCTTCTGATAATAAAGTTAAATGAAAATAAATGAATACATAAAAAGTGTAAAAAAATGTTTAAATAAAATAAAAAAAATTAAATAATGTAAACTCCCCACCCCCCATTCCTCAGTGCATACATGCAAATGTGTACATAGATCAGACACGCATATGTAAATAGTGATTGCACCACACATGTAGGGTATAGCCACAGACGTCATAGTGAGAGCAATAATTCTAGGGTCTAATTCTGGGGCAGCACAGTGGCGAAATGGTTAGCACTTCCACCTGGAAGTACTAGGGTCGTTGGTTCAAATCCCAACCACGGCACCACATGCCTGGAGTTTGCATGTTCTCCCTGTGCCTGCATGGGTTTCCTCCGGGTATTCCGGTTTCCTCCCACACTCCAAAGACATGCTGGTAGGTTAATTGAATCCTCTCTAAATTGGCCCTAGTATGTGTATTTATGAATGTAAGTTAGGGACCTTAGATTGTACACCCCTTGAGGGTTAGAGACTGATGTGAATGCATAATATATATGTAAAGCGCTACGTAATTTGACAGCACTATATAAGTACCTGAAATAAATAAATTCATGATTACCTCTATAACAATATCCTGTAAAGGCTTTTAAAGTGCCACCTATGAAAAACATTAGGTACCGTAGTTTGTCACTACGGGGATACACAATGGGAAATTTTGACGTTTGATATCTTTTTACTTAATAGAACATAATTTGTTATATTTTATTAAAACATTGGGTATTATGTTGTGTTTGTGTACATTAAAATTCATATAAGTGTACTTTTTCCTGAACATTTGCATATGATAAATGGCTGCACTAATAGTGTGTGACATAAAAATAAATTACAAAAGCCAGCACATTATTATGCAGGGCCTTTGCTTTGGGACAATATAAAATGTTTGGGAGTTCCAGGTAAGTTTCTAGCAAAAAAAAAAAAATGCTGATATTAAAAGTTAATTCACTTGGAACATGTTACACCTGTATTTAGGGTGTAACACGTAACATTCCAGCTTTTCCCCTTCCCCTGTGATAGCGGCCGGGGTATCCTCTACCTGAGCCTGCTGTCACATTTAAAATCGGTGAAGTTGCGCGGGGCTCCATCTGCACAGTTGCATCATTCATTTATAGCAATCTATGAATGAAGAAACTACAAGTCCCATAGTCCCAGGCTACAAGCATGCCGATCAGCCCGCTTGTAGTCCATTAACAAGACCTTCAGCTTTCTAACAGAAAGCCAGTAAAAATGTACAGGAAGAAAGTTGGAGGATTATCCACTGATTGCCAGTGCAATGGTTTGCAGACTCCTGCAGGAAAAATAATACATGCACGATTATTTTCTGCAAAAATATGTACAATTATCCTTTTTACCCTTTTCCCTTAAAGGTGAACTTAGCCTTTAATGTGTGTGAAAAATTTCAAGTAAGCATTGCACTACTAAATAGATAATCAAATGTATCACAGTGTACAACACACAAGTGGAAGGAAAGTGAAAAATTCACTATCCTATATCATGTACTGCTTTTTCACACTGTGGTGGCCAGTGCTTGATAGAAAGTATGTTCATAACAAACAATTGTCAGTTGGGGCTACACGCACACTTTTCCTGTACCTGTATTTTCCTACTCACTGAAATTCAGTTTCAACTAAAATTCATTCTACATTGTACTTTACACAGCTTAAGTTAACTGGAAGTCATTAAGTACTAATTTCTAGTGCTACTTTTTACTGGAATTGGTATTAGAAGGAATGAAAATGCCCTGAAAAATATTTAATGGAGCTGGAAACTTTCGGGACATAATGTCCCTATGGATAAATCAAGGGATTAAATATTCAAAAAAGCATATGCAATACAGTGTAATATTTTACAGGAAAAGGCTGGAGCATTTTTAAAAAATGAAAATTAACTGCTACAATTTATACAGGGAATGTTTTTGTGTAGATTCCGATAGTTCAACAGAATAAAACTAGCATAAGGCTAGTTTATTAATTCTTTTGTGGACATTACTGCAGATAACATTTGATTGGCATTATTATTAAATAAATACATTGATTTTACTAAATGCTCATTTTCTTTTCTTTTTTTAACTTAAAGCAGAACTAAAGTCCCACTTTCATAAACTGTGAGCAGGAATTTGCTTTATTGCAGAAGATAGAGAAAGAGAAGGGGTGTGATACAAGAGGTGCCATCATCCCTGGAAAATACAATTGAGAAGCCCTCTTATGGATGGGATTTTTAAGGCATGGATTTTATCAAATAGTAGGCTAATAAACAATTTAAAAGAAAACAATTTTTATTTATACAATCTTAAAAAAGACATATGAATTACAATGTAAAATATGGCGGTATCACCAAAAGTGATTTTGCAGGTAGGATGTAGAGATAAGTCATGCATATGTTTGCACTTGACGCATTTCGAGTCCAATCACAATCTCTTCAGAAGCGCTCAAGAGGCATGACACATTCGCCATACAGGGGCAGGAAGGATAGGAAGAACCACCAAAGGGTTAAAAACATTGATTTTTGTGAATGCAGACAATAGTTTCATATGCCTCTAACAGCGAAGATGGACAAAAGGAAGAGAGAAAGAATAGGAAAAGACAAATGCCGCTCGGTCACCTCCTGGAGGGCCCCGCCACAACCACGTCATGCAGCCATGATGACACCTTATCTCAGCAGATCTGTCATATACTCCTAGAGATACTTTTTCCACTTGGGTCCTTTTGATGCCAAGTTACCATCAGTAAATACTAAGTATTCCTGGTTATCTTTTGCACCCCCATACCATCCCAACAACATTGGTGACCAGACAGACTATTCATATCCCTTAGTGTGGTTGTGGTGGGGCCTCTCCAGGAGGTGACCAGGGATCGGTTGTCTTTTCCTATTTTTTCTCTCTTCCTCTCATCCATCTTCGCTGTTAGAGGCACATGAAACTATTGGTAACATCAAAAGAATACTATACCTACAGTGAAGCATGGTGATGGCAGCATCATGCTTTGGGATTGTTTTTCTTTAGCTGGAGCTGGGGCCTTAGTCAAGGTAGAGGGAATTATGAATAGTTCCAAATACCAGTCAATATTTTCACAAAACCTTCAGGCTTCTGCTAGAAAGCTGAACATGAAGAGGAACTTCATCTTTCAGCATGACAACGACCCAAAGCATACAATCAAATCAACAAAACAATGGCTTCACCAGCAGAAGATTGAAGTTTTGGAATGGCCCAGCCAGAACCCAGACCTGTATCCGATCAAAAATATGTGGGTGATCTGAAGAGGGCTGTGCACAGGAAATGCACTCTGACAGATTTGGAGTGTTTTTGCAAAGAAGAGTGAGCAAATATTGCCATGTCAAGATGTGTCATGCTGATAGACTCCTACCCAAAAAGACTGGGTACAATAATAAAATCAAAAAGATGCTTCAACAAATTGTGCACACTTCTGCAACCGTATTATTTTAGTTTTTTATTTTTAGTTCCCTCCACCAGTTTATACAGTTTATAGGTCACATTAAAAGTGGAAAAAGTTCTGAAATGATTTATCTATGTCTCATTTTGTTTACATCACAGAAACCTGACATTTTAACAGAGGTGTGTAGAATTTATATATCCACTGTACATCATTGTTTTCCAGTGTAACTGGAAAGAAGTATCTGCAACCCTTCCCTTGATAACTGGCTTCAGGCTTTTTACCTCTTTACTAGTGTGTAAAAAACACATAAAAATTGCCTTATCAATAAAGTTCCAATTCTAAGCACAGTGACCAATATCCACCAGTCAAAAATTGCTTTGCTGAAATAAAACCAGCAAAAAAAAAGAAATTCTGCTTTGCTGCTGTCTTATTGCTGTTATAAACTATCACACAGAAATTTTTGATTGAGTAAAGCCTTACCTTTAAAGGTCTGTAAAAACAACTTTTAATGTTTTACATTTTACTTTAACCACCTGCCGACCGCTCACAGTAAATAGCGAGTGTGAGTGGGTGGCAGGTGCAGGCACAATCACGTATATGTACACTATACTGTCAAATGTATTGGGACACCCCACCAAATCATTGGATTCAAGTGTTCCAATAACCACCTGATAGGCCACCTGTTCAATAAGTCCATCCATGAAATTTTCTTGCTACTAAATATTCCATGGTAAACTGTTAGTGGTATTATAACAAAGTGGAAGCAACTGGGAACAACAGCAACTCATCCACAAAGTGGTAGGCCACGTAAAATTACAGAGCGGGGTCAGCGCATGCTAAAGTGCACAATGTGCAGAAGTTGCCAACTATCTGCAGAGTCAATAGCTAAAGACCTCCAAACTTTGTGTGGCCTTCAGATTAGCACAACAACCGTGCATAGAGGGCTTCATGGAATGGGTTTTCATGGCCGAGCAGCTGCATCCAAGCCTTACATCACCAAGTGCAATTCAAAGCGTCAGATGCAGTGGTGTAAAGCACATTGCCACTGGATTCTAGAGCAGTGGAGACGTGTTCTCTGAAGTGATGAATCACGCTTCTCTGTCTGGCAATAAGATGGACGTGTCTGGGTTTGGTGGTTGCCAAGAGAATGGTACTTGCCTGACTGCATTGTGCCAAGTGTAAAGTTTGGTGGAGGGCAGTTATGGTGTGGGGTTGTTTTTCAGGGGTTGGGCTTGGCCCCTTAGTTCCAGTGAAGGTAACTCTTAAGGCATCAGCATACCAAGACATTTTGGACAATTTCAATTCTCCCAGCTTTGTGGGAACAGTTTGGGGATGGCCATGTTCCAACATGACTGCGCACCAGTGCACAAAGCAAGGTCCATAAAGACATGCATAAGCGATTTTGGTGTGGAAGAACTTGAGTGGCCTGCAGAATCTTGACCGCAACCCGATCGAACACGTTTGGGATGAATTAGAGCGGAGACTGTGAGTCAGACGTTCTGATCTGACATCAGTGCCTGACCTCACAAACACAATTCTGGAAGAATGGTCAAACAGTCCCATAGACACACTCCTAAACCTTGTAGACAGCCTTCACAGAAGAGTTGAAGTTGTTATAGCTGCAAAGGGTGGGCCAACTCAATATTGAACCCTCCAGACTAAGACTGGGAAGCCATTAAAGTTTATGTGCATGTAAAGGCAGGCTTCCCAGTACATTTATCAATATGGTGTATGTAGACTGTCTTCTTCTGGTTTTGGGGCGTGCATGCGCACATTCTTTGCTGATCCATGCCGTGACTGGACACAGCATAAGTTTGGCAGCTGATTTCAGCCAATGATTTTGGCTGAAATCAGCTGATCGTCTGTGTCCAATGACACACAGACACGACACATTGTTAGGCACACAGCTAACCCCTTCATTGCCATTAGATGTTAACCCCCTTCCCAGCCAATGTCACTAGTACATCGACAGTGTACATTATTAGCACTGATCACTATTAATGTCAGTCAGTCAGTCACCAATGTCATTGGTGTCAGTCAGTTAGTGTACCTCCCAGCCAGCATCACCTAAAGCCAGATTGCCCAGCACACTATCACAGTCCTACTTTAAGTTGTTAATCACTGCCATTACCAGATGATATTCTAACCACCCCTTAATAATGGTTGGCAGAATTAGGGAGATGTTGACCTTGTTCTTATGTTGTTTTTTGTTTTGACTGTTTTAAGTTGGAGTCAGGGAATGCCCAGAGGCTCTGTTTTGTAACTCTACTCTACAAAACTAATAAAAAGGATTAAAAAAAAAAAAGTAGCTCAGTACTGAATAGCAAAAAATGCTCTAGTCATGAAGGGGATAAAACTTTCCGGAGGTCAAGGAGTTAAAAAAAATGTCTGGGGGGCGTGGCTTGGACATGGCAGCATGAGAATGTTTGTTTGAGAGCTTTGCGGGGATCGCTGCCTGGACACTCAGTCTAACCCGTTCTGACTTCCGTGACACATGCCTGGAGAGAGGAGACCTTAGTCGGCACACAGGGGACCCTTTAACAAGGAGATCACCCACTAACTTTTGCGGCAACACTCAGTGGGATTGCCGTCTCCGTCTGGTGCCTCTTCTCTAAAGATGGCGCTGGTGAAGTCTGGCCCAGCCGCTTCCTAGACCACCAGGAAATCAGTGGCCTCCCAACCCTCCTCCTCAGCGGCTTCTCCGGATACTTACCAGCACTCTTCAGACTACCCTTCCTTGCTGTCCGGCCTAGATGTCCCGGGAGATCCAGCTTCTGACTCGCTGTCTGCCACTGACCTTCGGGCCTTGTTGGCTGACCTCCCCTCCAAACAAACGTGCAGACTATGGCGTCTTCCATCGTTACTGCCCTATCCAGGGAGATCCATGACCTCCGTCAGCAGATGGACACAGTAGAAGAAAGGGTTACGGCCCTGGAGTCCTCCTCCACGGACACTGAATCCCGCCTTACGCACCTGGAATGGGCCTGCTCCGATTACCGCCATCATAGACGTTCTCCTGCATGTCGACGACGGAGAGAACAGGAGCAGGCAGCATAACCTATGTTGTGGGGCATTCCAGAGGCCACATCAGGCTTGGATCTTCGCCCAATGGTAGCTGCCATCCTCAACCAACAACTCGGTAAGCCCCCTGTTGAGGATCTGGTGCTATACTGGGTACACAGGGTGGGTGGCCTTCGGCCCTCCGAGGCTAACACCTCCCCAGCCCTACCCAGAGATGTTTTATGCTGGGTTCACTTCTTTGCTATTAAAGAGGAGATTCTTAGACAGGCTTGGGTGAAGGGGCCTGTGGACTTTGATGGCGCAGCAGTACGGATATACCCAAATGTTTCCCTTTTGACCCATGAACTATGCGGTGCGCCCGCTCCTTGATACCATCCGTGAGTCCGGTGCCACATACCATTGGAGCCATCCCTTTCATTTCATCGTAGCAAAGCTAGGTGCATCTTTTCCCTTACATTTGCCCGAACAGCTGCCTGCTCTTTTTGACTTTCTGGAGCAACCTGCAGTGGAAATTCCAAATTGGCTGGATCTGATCTTTCAGGCCTCCACCTCTGGCCCAGTGCCTCCACGCCTGCAGAGGATTCGCCGAAGCCATTCTCAAGCTCCGAGATGTGACCTTCCCAGACGATCTCCATCCATCACGGAGGACTGATCCTACCATTGGTGACTGTGGTCCCCCTCGGGCCTGCTACTTGTGATATCTCTCAGTGCCCTGTTTTGTGAGTGCAGTCCTCTGTGATGCACATGTAGTTTACCTGCGTCGCATGTCCAGCAGTCTGGGGTGCTATTGCCCCCTCTGCTCCTGGCTTGGTGACAGCCCTTTGGGGCGGTGGGCCGCATGTGCTTTGCTTCCAGATGTACCACTACCTCCTGGGACTCGCTGAGCATTTGGCTGCTATTGTTCATGGGCCGAGGGGCCAATGTTTATTCAAGTTTATTCATGTTTGTTCTTTACCTTGTTCTTATGCTTATTGTCTACCTTCACCTATGTTTTGACACCGCTTGCATTTTGGGGTTTTAGGGTCCGATCAGGGGACCAGGTTGGTCTGACATGGCCCTCCTGTCGGATCCTGCCTTCATCACCCTCTCCCCCAGATGTGTTCTTCTCCTGCTGGGATGTGAGGGTGGTAGTACATTTCGACACTCCTAGATGTTAGTGGGCAGCTCTTTTCTCCCTCTTCCTGGCATGATGACCATTGGATTATCTATATTTACCATGCTCCATGTTGTATTTTTGATGTTCCTCCTCTATATATGTACCATACATTGTCTGGCGAGTGTCGGACATACATTTCACTTATCCATATGTGTCTGGTCAGACTGTCCCTGGTATCTCTCTGTTTTTCTGTTTCCTAGTCCTACTACCCCCCAATAGGGTCCACCCTAGCGGTTGTGCTCTTGGGCATTCTGTTGGGAATCTGTGTGAAATCCACATATAGTTTGCCTTTCTCCTCTCTTCGTTCCCCTTCTTTCCTTTCCACTCCTCCTGGTCTCTTCACTTAGCTTTGGTTCTTCCACTCCCTCCTCTCTTTTTTTTCTCCTTTTTTTCCCTTCTCCCTTTCTTTCCCTCCACTTTCTTTTCTGAATCCTACCTCTTTCTTCCCTTCCTTTTTCTATTCCCCCCCCTTCTCTCTCTTTTCCCCCTCTCCCTTTCTTTTTTCTTTTCTTCGTTTCTTTCTTACCTTTTTCCCTTCCTTTCTTACTTCTCTTTTTTGCTTGTTTTCCCCCTTTCTCACCTCTTTCCTTATCTCCTTCTTCTCTCTTACCCCCTTTCTTTATTTGTTCACAGCTTCTTTTTGACTCTCCCTCCCAGGACACTCCCCTTGGTTTCTTTGTGTTTTCCTTCAGACGCTTCCTGCAGTGGACATGAAAACCATACAGATTGCGTTTCTGAACGTCCAGGACCTGGGTGTCCCTGAGAAATGCTCGCTGCTCCTCCTGGATTTCAAGAAAGATGGGTCAAAGGTGGCATTTATACAAGAGACCCATTTTCAGGCTGATCATAACCCAGGCTCTTCAACCAGGATTTTCCCACTGTATACCACAGTCCATCGCCCATTTCCAAATCGAAGGGGGTAAGTCTTTTTGATTGCCAAATCGGTTCCTTGGTCTCTTTCGGCGGTGCAGTGGGACCCGCTTGGACGCTATTTGTTGGTCAAGGGTAAGATTGGCCAGTTCGTGTTTACCTTCGCTAATGTGTACTTCCCTAACGTCATACACCTTCCTTTTTTGAGGGGGTTGCTTCCGATTCTACTAGATTTCATGGAGGGTTCCTTAATTTTCGGTGGAGATATTAACTTCGCACTTGAACCACATCTGGATGTTTCAAAGGGTTCTTCCCACCTCTTGTTTTCCTGTCTTAACCATCTTAAGGCTGAATTGCATCTACTGCATCTAGTTGATCTGTAGCATCTCTCTCATCCAACCACGAGGGATTACTCATACTTTTCAACTGTTCATCAAACGTACTCTAGGTTAGACTACCTCTTCATCCAACAGAAGGACCTCCCCAGGGTTCGATCGTCACATATTGGCAATATCACTTTTTTCGGACCATGCTCCTGTATTTCTGGACTTGGCCTTTGGTCAGAGCGTTCGTAGCCTCCCTTCTTGGCATCTGAATTAATCCATTCTCGAATCCCCTGGGGTTTGAGAGACTATTTAACACTCGCTCAGGGAATATTTTTCTTTGAACAATACTTTGGACAATAACCCCTATACGTTATTGGAGGCACATAAGCCAGTAATTCGGGGCACGCTCATGTCCACTTCGGCCAAACTGAAGAGGGAGGGCTCCTCCCAAGTGGATTCCATTTTGGCACGTCTTCATATTTTGGAGGATGCACATAATGCCAGTATAGCTAAGACACACCATAAGGAGATCCTTCGGCTTAGAGAGGAATCGAATCTCCTTATTTTTCATAAAATCAAACAGAAACTGCCATGGTCCCATCATACCATATACGAATATGCTAATAAATGAGGTATTCTGTTAGCTCACGCCCTCTGGAGTGCTCGTACTTGTACTAACATATCACTTCTCAAATCAGTTTCGGGTAAGCAGTTGTCCACTTCTAACGATATGGCCCGGGAATTTTATACGTTCTTCCAGAATCTATACAATATCTCCGCAACGCCCTCTCAAGACACGCCACGCAATATTCATCAGGCGATACATTCTTATTTGTCCACGTCCGGTATGCCCTCTCTGTGTGTGTGAGGAGCTGCAGACCCCGATCTTGGATAAGGAACTGGGACATGCTCTCTCTCTAAGCCTAAGAAGAGTCACGGCCATGTACTACAAGACCTTTCTTGCTTCCTTATCCTCTCCTATGCTGGCAGCGTTTAACTCCCTGGCACAAGAACATCAGATTCCACCTGATGCATTACATTCTTACATCTCTTTGGTGCCGAAGGGAGACAAAGATCCTGCTCAATGAGGTAGTTATCGCCCGATTGTGCTCCTCAACACGGATTTAAAACTTTGTTCAGAAATCCTGGCTGAAAGGTTATTGTTTCATATTGCCAGTTTGATTCACAGAGATCAATCAGGCTTTGTTCCTCTTTGGGAGCATAGAGACAACATTCGGGTCTTGAATTTGATACACGTTGCGTGATCAGTCAGATCCCCTCTTCTGCTACTTTCTACTGATGCTGAGAAAGCATTTGATCGCATTAACTGGCAATTTTTTGAAGCAACCTTGGCCCATATTGCACTTCAAACTTCTATGCTTCACTGGATTGCCTCTCTATGCTCTCATCCGTCTGCGTCGGTTATCGTTAACGAAACTCGGTCTGCCTTCTTTCTAATTCCCAACGGTACACGTCAGGGGTGCCCCTTTTTCCCCCTGATCTTTATTTTGACTCTGGAACCATTCCTTTGCACGATCCGGGTGGATAATTCTATCTCTGGTTTCCATAAACCTTCTGGGGAGCACAAGGTTGCTGCGTTTGCAGATGACCTAATTTTTTTTCTCACCAATCCCCTTATCTCACTACCTAATCTGAGCATTTGGGGAATATGGAGATCTTTCTTTTTTCAAAATTAAGTCCTCGGCCCTGAACGTATCCACGGAGCTCTCTGTTTTAGATCGTATCCATCCATCCTTTGCCTGTCACTGGTCTACTACCTCAATTAGGTACCTTGGAATTAATGTTATGCCAGATCCCTCCCACCACTTTGAGGCGAACTTTGCTCCTTTGCTTTATCAGTATCAAAGAAGACCTTCTCCGTTGGCAATCCCTCACTCTCACCTGGTTTGGTAGATGCAGCGCACTCAAGATTACAATTCTACACCTCGTTCTGTATGTCTTACAGGCTCTCCCCATCAGGATCCCTATATGTTTCTTCAGGAAAATTGATTTTTTTTTTCGTGCCTTTTTTTGGCCCCGAGGGGGTCTTCGTCTTGCCTTTCGTGTTTTGACTCTCCCCAAATCTTCTGGGGGGGTTGGTCTGCCAGATATTCACTC
This sequence comes from Staurois parvus, assembly GCF_062004578.1. Lineage (NCBI taxonomy): Eukaryota > Metazoa > Chordata > Amphibia > Anura > Ranidae > Staurois > Staurois parvus. Next base: position 244,472 of record NW_028318484.1, on the reverse strand, counting down.
CTACTACAAGGCCACCCACCTCGCTCGTTTAGTGGATTGGCATTGCCATGGCGAGACCAAACACTGGCTTTCAATGGAATTAGAGGATTCGGCTGACATGGCCTTGAGCCTCCCACGGTTACGTGTTCCCCTTCCTCTCGGGCTGGTAGCTTATCCAACGCTAGGCGCTACCCTCGCAGTTTCTTCGTTCTACTCACATCTCCACGGTGCCCTCTCCTCATATTCCAATACGGGGAAACCTTGACTTTCCATCAGGAAATGAAGACCTCCGTTTCGCTCATCTTGCAGCCTCCGGCTACTACACCTTGTGGACTTTCTTCACACTTCAGGGGGTTTGGTTGCTACTGATGCGTTTAGTGGACCCTCCACTGAGTTTTTGGAGGGGGTTACAGCTCCTATCTCCGATCACTCTTACGCTCTTTGGGAATTATACGTAAGTTGACTCCTTTTGAGACACTCTGCCATAAGGGTGAACCTGTCCGTCATAGTCTTTCTACCATCTATTCCCTCCTGATCCAACCTGCTTCTGACTTCGTCCCCTCATTTCTCTCGCACTGGGAGTCTGATTTAGGAAGATCGTTTACTCAGGCTCAGAAGGAAAGGATCTTGCTTTTTGCTCACAAGTCCTCTCTGGCCACCAAAATTCAGGAGACTAATTATACGCTTTTGACGCGTTAGTATTGTGTGCCCTCTACCCTTCATCGATTTTCTCCCTGATGTTTGTTGGCGTTGTGGAGTGGAGAGTGGTACCATCTTCCATGTCTTCTGGTGGTGTCCGAAGCTTCAACCTTTCTGGCAAGAAGTGACGGATATTATCAAACATCTTACCTCTGTAGACGTATAGAACGATCCGGCGGGCTGCCTGCTGCACCTCTCGGAGAGACCTGTCCCCATCTCTTGGAAAACTGACCACCCTCCTACTCTTTCCCTGTGGTTTTCTCAATGAGCTTAGGGATATGGAGAACCTCACTGCCACCCTTTATGATAGGGAGGAGGCCTTTCGAGACATCTGGTGCCCCTGGCAATATTATGCTTTCACAGAAGCTTACCTGGTTGAATCTTCCCGTGCTCATTGAGCCTTTCCTTCTTTCAGTTGCTCTGATCCAACTGACCTGGAAGGGAGGGTGAATCGATGCTTGCTCCTTGTGTATGTTCCCTTTTTTTTTTTTTTACTCTCTCTCTCCTTCTGGCTCTTTGACTGCTTGTTTCCTGGCTGCCATAACATTGCCTTTTGATCTTGCTCTCCTTTTCCCTTCGTTCTCAGGGAGCTGATGGGCCCCTTTCGCTGGATCCCTCTACTCGCTGCCTTACTCATTTTCATCTTTCTTTTCTCATATTTTCTCTCTGGTACTGGCTGGACTCGTTCTGACAGTGATTTTTTATCCTCTCAACTTCATTGTACTCATTTTTCTCATAAGTCACTTTTGTATTGTCTGTTCATTGCCTTTCATCCCTTTAGGTTGATTAGTACTCTACTTGAACCCCAGAAAATCCGATGCTCTGATTAAAGTGTTTTTTTTTTGTTCTACGTACTTTTGACAATTCAGTGGAAACCTACTGTTCTCTTTTTGCACTTTTATACACAGTTGATTTCTGTAAAATATTGTTGTATATGTTGCCTATTAACCTGTTTGGTTCTCTTTGCCTGTTAAAAATAATTTCATAAATAAAGAATTATAAAAATCAATTTCTTTTTCGACAATTTATGTTCTGTTTTTTTTTTTTTGTGGATGCTACATTAATACAATATTGTGTTAGAGCCAATATTGTCACAATTAACCTTGGAGAGTTATTGCTTAAGAGTTTCCTACACATCTTTCTAAACAGCTCCACAGGCTGAACAACAAATGTTCTGACATTATTGCAACAGATATTCACTTACACCCCGGTCACATCAAACCCTACTTTGAAATCGTGCGACTTACAGTGAAGTCGCACGATTTCAAAATTGGATGACATGCCAATTTCAGGTGCGATTTGCAAGACATCTGATACAGATGTCTATGCAAATCGCACCAAAAGTAGTGCATGTACTACTTTAGAAATTGGTGCAGCTCCGACCAAGTCGGAACTGCACTGATATGACCGCTCTAATAGTGGACAATAGGCTGCGATTTGGCATGCGATTTGCAAATTGCATGCCAATTCACACCCACTGTGACCGGGGTCTTAAGCTGCTGAGAAAGTTTCTGTTTTGACCAAGGTGTCTAAAACTGGGTAGACAAATAGCCTGATTTCATTGTTGAATTATGCTACCTGGAGTTTTGGAAGCTTTCTTTTGACTTGTTTGGTTCACTGCAAAATAATGCAGCCTCTTGCCTGTTAATGGCTGAGTAGAAGTGCATTAATTTATACTTAGCTACCCTGGTTGCCACATAATAAATTATTTGTTAAGTGCAGTAACCCATGGTAACCTATAATGTTTTAGATGATGAATGCCAAATAAATACAAACTGGTTGTTTTGAGTTGCTGGTTTGTGCACATTTCTCTTTTCCTTAACCTTAGGTTCACACTTATTTGGATTTCAGTGTGTTTTCCCGTTTTGCAGAAATGCACTACAGTCAGGGGCAGACTGACAACTCATGGGGCCCCGGGCAATAGGGGATCATGGGGCCCCTGTGTCCTTGCCCAAACTCAAAAAAGCCTATGAAAAAGGTACCAGGGGCATCTCATGGGACCCCCTACTGACCCCGGGCCCTCGGGCACTGCCCGAGTTTCCAAATGGTCAGTCTGCCCCTGACTACAGTTCATTTAACATGGCTTCTTATGGATCTGTTTCACATCTGTGCGTATTAAGCTGGTGGAAAGGATCAGGAACTTTTTTTCCTGCAGCAGATTGCGTTTTGCATGTAAGAGACTCCAATGGACCCGCAACAAACATCAAGTGTTGCGTTTTTGATGCGTTTTGCAGGGGCTTTTTTGCTAATAGGAAAGTATTACAGTTCCGTTCATGTAGTGCGACATTGATGTGACTTTACCCACTCTAGCACTCAACTAGCATCAAAGTCACATCAAAGTAGTGCAGGAACGTTTAAGAGTTAGGGTTAAATGTTAGAGTTAGGGTTAAAGTTAAATGTTAGGGTTAAAGTTAAATGTTAGTGTTAAAGGCTACCCCTAACTCTAACATTTAACCCCAGCCCTTAACCCTACCATGTGGCTTTGGACACATGAAACTTCATGCACTACTCTGAGTCAATTTGAGTGGCAGAGTGTAAAATTGCATCAAAGTTGCACTATATGAATAGAACTGTCATGCTTTCCTATTAGCCAAAAAAAAGAAACGCAGTACATGGCACAAATGCACGCTCAAAAACACACAGCAAAACACATCGGAAAAATGCATCAACTGCAACCTGCATAGATGTGAATCTAGCCTAATGGATACATCTCAATGTGTATGAATAGCACACATAAGCTGTATACCGAACATAGATTTCAGATTTGTTTTAATAGCACATGCTGGTAACACTTCAGCTTGGGTAAAGGAAGGCACATCAGCTTTCCAAGGAAAATAAATGGATGAAATGAGCTCACCCTTTCAGAACAAGCTGTGCTCTGTATGACCTAGAGACAAGCTGTTTTTCCTATTTCATTCATTAAAGTGTGATTTTAAAAAAAAAAATAAAAAAATGCTTTGAAGATTTTTCACATGCTGGCCTGAAAAATGTGTTAAATGTTGGGAAATGGACTTTATCATGCTGTATTTGTATATTTGGAGACATGCAAAAGTGTTTCTAAAAGTGTATTGTTCCTTTGTTGTTTTAACCATTAAATGTGAAAAAAATATAAAATTAAAAAACACATATTGAGTCTATTTATACATTTTAATATTTTTACACAAGATTTAATACTTTACACCCAGAATTTACATTTTTCAATGAAATTTGATTAGAAAAAAAAGTGTGAATCTTGCTTAAAAGAATGTTTGGGTGAACAGACCTCATTACAAAATATGCCACTATGGGCAGAATGGTGGTAAAAGGAGGATGAACATAAATGTTAGCACTCACACCCCTAGAATAGGAGGAATGATAAGAATGAATAGTATATTAAAAGTTCTGCTCCTGTAAAAAATTTTGTAAAAATGTCTGCTGTCAGGGGAATAGATCACAGATGGGCTTTGATATGCTAAATAGTTACACATTTCACTCTTCAGAACAGTCTTAGAAATAGAAAGACTACTTTTATCAATTATCGATTACAGGGTTTTAAAATGCATTTTAATTTCCTTTGTACAATCACAAAACAAACCCACCTTATTAAATGTCATGTTCAAGTGTTTGAATGTATCCAACAGTCTTGATATCAGCACTATTCCAGTACCAACTTGATAGAAAGGTAACCTCATATTACGGAAAGACATTCCATATAAAATATAAATCCATCATCCAATCACAATGCTTATTTTAAACTTTTCAACTGACCTCTACATATCCAAACCTTGCAATATACCACATCAACGCCCATGGAGCAAATCTTTCTATTTTGACTACACTATTATTCAAACATCCATATTTACAAGTGCTTCACATGTTTGATTGTTGTACTTTGTTCTTTGTATTGTTAATTGCTGTACAATGTGAATGTACTATATATATATATATATATATATATATATATATATATAAAGCACTGTGTAAATTGACAGCACTATATAAGTACCAGAAATAAATACAACTAAATAAATAATTGCTTAACATGTTACACAAATAGTGGCTTTATTTACATGATTGACTTTACCCTAACTAGATAATGACAGCATCAGTAGGCATGTAAGTAATGTAAGATACATAAATAAAAACTCTACACAACAAACTGCTTTCAATAGATCAACTTCATCACATTTTTCATCACATACGACACAAAAGAGTCCCCTATGGGATGCTTTTTTGGTGATAGATTTTCATTAATGAGAAAGACCCCTGATGTGTCTCACCTTCCCTACACTGAAGCTAATAAAGTGCAGATCACAGGGGACTTTATTTCTAGATTATATATTTTTTTGTGAATGAGTAGGGGTACTTTGTACTCCTATTCATTCCCTCACCCACATCTTCAATCTCTCCCTCTCCTCAGGCACTTTCCCCTCCCCTCTGAAACATGCACACATCACCCCCATACTTAAAAAGCCCTCCCTGGACCCCAATGACCTGAACAACCTCAGACCCATCTCCCTGCTTCCATTTACATCTAAACTCCTCGAGCGCCTAGTCTACACCTGCCTATGCTCTCACCTCAACGACAACAACCTCCTCGATCCACTACAGTCCGGCTTCCGTCCCCTACACTCCACCAAAACTGCCTTACTCAAACTCTCCAACGACCTGCTAACCGCCAAAGCTAATGGCCACTATTCAGTGCTCCTACTCCTTGACCTCTCTGCGGCCTTCGACACAGTCGACCACCCCCTCCTCCTCAAAAAACTACACTCCCTCGGTTTCAGAGATTCTGCTCTCTCCTGGCTCTCATCCTACCTGTCACAACGCTCCTTCAGCGTTAACTATAATGCTACCGCCTCCCCCTCACTCCCCCTCTCTGTTGGGGTCCCTCAAGGCTCTGTCCTCGGGCCCCTTCTCTTCTCCATTTATACCTCCTCCCTTGGCCAACTCATACACTCTCACGGCTTCAACTACCACATCTATGCCGACGACACACAAATCTATCTCTCAACCCCCCACCTCACCCCTTGGTCTCAGCCCGAATCACACACCTATTGAGCGACATATCAGACTGGATGTCGCTCCACTTCCTTAAATTGAACCTCTCCAAAACCGAGTTTCTTGTCTTCCCCTCAGCCCGGATACCACCCCCCATTGATTTCTCTGTCACATCCAACAACGCTACCATCAAACCCGCCCTGCAGGCTAGAGTACTTGGTGTCATTCTGGACTCCAACCTATCCTTTCAACCCCAAGTCCAATCTTTAACAAACTCGTGCAGACTCCACCTCCGCAACATCGCCAAAATCCACACGTTCCTAACCCCTGAAACCACTAAACAGCTCATCCACTCCCTCATCATGTCACGACTCGATTACTGCAACTCCCTCCTCACTGGCCTGCCTCGCCGCTGGCTATCCCCGCTTCAGTCGATCCTGAATACGGCTGCCAGACTCATTCACCTTTCCAACCGCTCTGTCTCCGCCACCCCCCTCTGCCAATCCCTCCACTGGCTTCCGATTGCGCAACAGATCAAATTCAAAATCCTAACACTGACGTACAAAGCTGTCCACCATACTGCCCCGAACTACATCACTGACCTAATATCCAAGTACCGCCCAGCACGCACACTCCGCTCCTCACAAGACTTCCTTCTCTCTAGTTCCCTGGTCTCCTCCTCCCATGCCCGCCTCCAGGACTTCTCCAGGGTGTCACCCATCCTCTGGAACTCCCTGCCCCAACCCATCAGATTATCACCTACTCTCCTCTCCTTTAGGCACACCCTGAAAACCCATCTCTTCAGGGAAGCCTACCCCACCCCCTGCTAACTTGCCGACCTCCTCCACTCTTCCTACCACTCCATCCCCCACAGCTATCTCCTCCTGTACCACTATCCCCTCCCTCCTAGATTGTAAGCTCGAAAGAGCAGGGCCCTCGATCCCCTCATGTTTTGCATTGTATTGGTATTGTTCTGTCACATGTTCTGTCCCTCTTTGTAATGTACAGCGCTGAGCGAACTACTGGCGCTTTATAAATACTGTATAATAATAACAATAAGGTAGTATCTGGGGGCCCCCATTTCCTATCAGCCCAGAAAATTTACATTTTCATTTGACAGATTCTACTTCCATTCATTTCAGTGGAGCTTGGGTTTGACATCACTTTTAAGTTTATCTGACGCTGACCTTGTCTTGCCCTCTGACCATGCCTGTGGCTTCCATCCCTTATTATGGCTGCCTTCTTGGTTGTCAGACACTGGCTGTCTAGGACTCTGCCTCCAGCGTGCCATAGGCTCTGATGCCCCTGTCAGTTGTTCCAGTCTGCACCTCTGTGGTATCTTCTACTGGTTCTTCAGAGATCTCTTCATCAGTCTACCAGGACCCCTCCCTGCCATGTTACCTGCAAAAACTGATCACCTGTGGACTGGACTCTTGGAACCTGTGCCACCTTGTGCCCATTCACTCCATATTATATTTTCCAGGGGTGTTTGAACCAGAGCTGTAAGGGAAGCCCTCACCACTTCAACCTCTAACCAGGAATGTGATACAGGAATAATGATTTATCAAAATGAGGTCCACATTCAGTCCGTTTTTTCTTGTGGCAAGCAGAAGATTACAGAACTATAGAGAATTTTATATATATATATATATATATATATATATATATATAGTCAGCTTTTCTACTTATCTGACTAACAATTGCACAGTTAATGGAAATAATGTATGCGAGCGCACCTACAAATGTAATATAGCAGCTGTACACCAGGTAACCATAAACCCAATAGAACAATAATATAAATCAATTGATGCAGCGCTGGACAAGAGGTACTATAAGTATGTAAATAGATGAATATAAACAAGCAGTTCATATGGTGATATCAAGGTGACTTCAGGTGCTCTCATCTATTCCTATCCTCCAGGTGACAAGATGCTGTGCGATATAGTGCAGAAGGAATGCACACTCACCAGAACGCACAGTTTAATGAGCGTTTGTATATATATATATACTGATCCCTTGAGGTCATCAGCTGGTCAAGGTGGGGTTTGGAATCCAATGATCTCCCTCCAGTACTACTGAGTATTGTTGTTAGAACATCAGGATGATCCCTCGGATATTGGCCTGTATATTCCTCCTCAAGTGATAAGGACACTCCTTCACCAGCAGTAAACGGATGGCTGTAAATTAATACTCCCCAAGGGAGTCAAAGCAGAGACATCTCCATAGTGTAGTAAATTGGTATTTATTTGTATAAACCGAAGATGAAGATCGATGTGCAAATCAAATGAAATAGCAAGAGAAATCATGGACTGACCGTCCAATGTTAAAGATGGGCGCCGGAGCTCCACGATGCTCCGGCGGCGTGACGTCACGCCAAATCCCCCCAGACGACGTGCGTGTGCATGAAACGCGTAGGAGGAGCCAGGAACGCCGTGACGTCACGCCGCCGGAGCATCGTGGAGCGTTCCTGGCTCCTCCTACGCGTTTCATGCACACGCACGTCGTCTGGGGGAATTTGGCGTGACGTCACGCCGCCGGAGCATCGTGGAGCTCCGGCGCCCATCTTTAACATTGGACGGTCAGTCCATGATTTCTCTTGCTATTTCATTTGATTTGCACATCGATCTTCATCTTCGGTTTATACAAATAAATACCAATTTACTACACTATGGAGATGTCTCTGCTTTGACTCCCTTGGGGAGTATTAATTTACAGCCATCCGTTTACTGCTGGTGAAGGAGTGTCCTTATCACTTGAGGAGGAATATACAGGCCAATATCCGAGGGATCATCCTGATGTTCTAACAACAATACTCAGTAGTACTGGAGGGAGATCATTGGATTCCAAACCCCACCTTGACCAGCTGATGACCTCAAGGGATCAGTATATATATATATACAAACACTCATTAAACTGTGCGTTCTGGTGAGTGTGCATTCCTTCTGCACTATATCGCACAGCATCTTGTCACCTGGAGGATAGGAATAGATGAGAGCACCTGAAGTCACCTTGATATCACCATATGAACTGCTTGTTTATATTCATCTATTTACATACTTATAGTACCTCTTGTCCAGCGCTGCATCAATTGATTTATATAACAATTGCACAGTATTACCCTGCATGTAAATTTTTTTCAGAGATTGTTAATATTTTGCTAAAGGTTTGTGTATCACTACTGCTTGGAAGTTACAAGAAAGGAGTAGATACCCCGAGAATTTTCCCTGATAATAAAAATAGGTATCCCCAGTGCTTTTTTTTCAGCGGGAACACCTCCAGCACTGAATGTATGTAATGGCAAGGGGTGCTGCAGGGTCTATTGATGCTGGCTGCTGGAGGATCTATGGTCACTGGAGGGAATCTATTTTTGCATGGGGGTTTATTGTTGCTGGGGGGGTATTATGTTGCTTGTTAGTCAGTTTTTGCCGGTAGGGATCTCCTGTTGAGGAAGCAGTCTATTCTTGCTGGCTGCTGGAGCGCCTAGTGATGCTGGGAGATCTGTTGTAGCTGTTGGGGGTCTATAATTACTGGGGTGGGATTTTGTTGTGGGGGGTCCATTGTTGCTGGGGCGTCTATTGTGTGAGGGATCAATTGCTGCTGGCTGCAAGGGATCTACTGTATTTTACTGCTTTTCTTGTTATTAACACATTATATACAAATTACTTAGGAAAAAACTATACTTGGTTCTGTATTCTCTAAAAGGGGCAGTATTAGGAGGTGGGTAGGAGGTGAAACCAAGGGACGGTGCTTGGAAGTGGGTAGGGGGCAGGGACAAGGGTGACTCAAAAGTCGGGGTCTTGCACCTATTCTCTTAAAAAAAAAAGCCCTAGGTATCACTGATTACTCTTTGTTGTTGCAAGTGCAGTAATTAAGCTACAATCACCCTAAATATGCTTACTAAGATGTAGGAAGTGGTTGGATATGGTCTGTATTTCCCAATCTCTATCAAGACCCTGTGCAATGTTCTCATAGTAGCCTAATATGAATTCCTTGATGGGTTTTTTTGCATAATGGTTAGCTGGAACAGCTTGTGTCTTCTTAAAAAGCCATGTACTGACCTATTGAAATCCTTCAGTTTTGTACAGGTTTAGTGATTAGGCAATTTACTGCAGTTGACTTTTAAAGGTATTTACTTGTGCTTAGTTTTCTAAATCTATTTCTGACACAAAACTTTTAACTAACTTGTATTTAAGTTTATTGCTTCTTTAGCTTAGCAGACGTTTGACAGCTGAGATATTATGATAATTGTTATTGGATACAAAAAGCAACTCTTAGGCAATTTAGTTTAATAGCTTCCCGTAAGAGTAGTCTGATTTTCAGATGTATTTTTTTAATAATAAAAACCATCATATATTGTTACTTTATGGTTACTCAAAAAACACTTTAATAAAATCAATCTCTGTGCAGTCAATAGAACTATGTGGGCCAGCACACATTATGAATATTACATTTTAGACAGTGGATAAAAGTGTTCTAAAAACTTTTCTTAGGTTTTTTTTTGCACTACTAGTTCCAGACTCTAGGCCTTACTTGTACGTATTGATTGGATTTGTAAATGCACTTGCTGCTAACCCACAGTTCAAGTCACTACACTACATAAAGAAGGAGTGGGTAGGTATGAGTGGATAGTGAGACTTTATGGTTTATAATTAATTTGCTGTCCTTTTTGTAGATCACAATAATGTGAGCAAATGAAAAGGTGATTTAAAGAGAAGAACAACTCATGGGAGGGGAGATCCATAAATTATTTCTCTAGTGTGATAATCACAACGCATTAAGATTAAGTGATAATCATTAACGCAGTGTACTCATTATAACTGAAGGGTTGTGAAATGTAAATACAGCTGGATGTAGGCTTGCCAGTAGAGGTGGCAAAATATATCAGGAGTAAGAATTCTATGAGCTCAGCCCAAACCTTTAGGGTCATATTTATAAAGCAGTGAAACTAACATTCACCAAACATTCACTGCAGGGAAATTTTCAGGTGCATGTTTTTATTGACAGTAATTGATTCACTACCAGTGAATGTTTGGTAAAATCCCATTTACTGTTTTTTAAATACTCCCCTTAGGGATTTATTTTTAATGGTTTGCTTCAGTCAAGTAGTCTCTATTTTCAGTTTTGCTATTTTAAATGGGGCTCAGAGTAATGTAAGCAATGTCAGTGACCCAACAGAAATGACAGTAAGATGTGTTTTATCTGCTTCATAATTGCCAAAAAAAAGAAAAGCTTGCTGATCCTGTTGGAAAGCTTCTGAGCTGGCAGACTTGGCTGGAAGATCCCAAATGTTATGGTGGATAGTCCCAGGTATAATAGATATACACTATATTGCCAAAAGTATTGGTACTCTTGCCTGTACACGCACATGAACTTTAATGGCATCCCACTCGTAGTCCACAGGGTTCAATATGGAGTTGGCCCACCCTTTGCAGCTATAACAGCTTCAACTCTTCTGGAAAGGCTGTCCACAAGGTTTAGGAGTGTGTCTATGGGAATGTTTGATCATTCTTCCCGAAACGCATTTGTGAGGTCAGGCACTGATGTCGGACAAAAAGGCCTGGCTCGCAGTCTCCGCTCTAATTCATCCCAAAGGTGTTCTATCGGGTTGAGGTCAAGACTTTGTGCGTGCCAGTCAAGTTCCTCCACCCCAAACTCACTGATCCATGTCTTTATGGACCTTGCTTTGTGACTGGTGCTTAGTAATGTTGGAACAGGAAGGGGCCATCCCCAAACTGTTCCCATAAAATTGGGAGCATGAAATTGTCCAAAATGTCTGATGCCTTAAGAGTTCCCTTCACTGGAACTAAGGTGCCAAGCCCAACCCCTGAAAAACAACCCCACACCATAATCCCCCATCCACCCAACATTACACTTTTCACAATGCAGTCAGGCATGTATTGTTCTCCTGGCAACCACCAAACCCAGACATGTCCATTGGATTGCCAGAGAAGCGTGATTCGTCACTCCAGAGAACATGTCTCCACTGTTCTAGAGTCCAGTGGTGGCGTGCTTTACACCACTGCATGTAATGCTTTGCATTGCACTTGGTGATATAAGGCTTGGATGCAGCTGCTTGGCCATGGAAACCCATTCCATGATGCTCTCTATGCACTGTTGTATTGCTAATCTGAAGTCCACACAAAGTTTGGAGGTCTTTAGCTATTGACTCTGAAGACAGTTGGCAACTTCTATGCACTGTGCCTATCAGAATGCGCTGATCCTGCTCTGTCATTTTATGTGGCCTACCACTTTGTGTTGCTGTTGTTCCCAGTTGCTTTCACTTTGTTATAATACTCTATGTTTTATAATTGCTTTATATTTTATTCTGTAGGTAGCAATACAAATCTGTGCAGCTGATGTTCCTGAAGAAGTAGAATAACAACGTGAAACATGTCAAACTCTATATATATGAATGGTGGTACCACTTATTATATATAATAACCAGTTTCTAAGCCTATACTTGTGACCTTAAAACTACTAGTTACTACTGTATAGTGTGTGTCCACCACGCTAATCGACATAAGGGTGCAAGATGCTACTTTGAGTAGTAGTAGTTTGTATTTTATTTTAGTTTGAATGCTATTTTAACATTTACAGAAAAATATTGTATTTTTTAAGAAAAAACTTTTTGATGTGGTGCCCATAAAGTCTATGGACTGCAGTCCTATGTGTTCTTTTTTCCTTTGGTTGTACTAGATTTAGGATGTGGCACTAGTTTATCCTGAAGGTTAACGAGCTTCACTTTCACACGCAGTGTTGTCTCATTCTTTTTCACCTATAAAGTTAATTCAAAGGCAGGAAGTGTGTCTCTAGCAGGATCATCAGGTGAAAATAAAAGGGAAAAAAGCCTGTAAAAGTTAAATGAATGTAGTCACCACATCTAAGGACTCAAAACCGTCCATATATAATATAATTTCTGTACCACAGAGGGTAATTAGGTCGTAATGATAACAGAGTACACTACCCTAGAACTTTAGAGTACAATACCCTAGAACTTTAGAACTTTGTCCTGACCAAAATTTAATAGGTAATTACAGTAATGGCTCCATAAAATAAAACAAAAACTGTGTACTCTGCAAGCCTTCAACAAAAGGAAAATCAAGGTAAAGGTGAAACAAAACACTTACAAAAAAGGAACTATCAAATTCACAAAACACAAGTGGATCACTTGATCACTGTACTCAGCCACAATGCTGCAGGTGGGCTAAATGCATGAAGACATAAAAGGAACACTGGTTAATGTCTGTGGTCACCAAAGAGAAATCTGCAGTGTGAGGGGACTGAGCTGGGAAAACTGGAGCAGAAGGAGAAATGCCAGCAGGACTATTTACTGAAGATCAATTTGCAGCCAACCATGCAATGCCCTACTGGCTCAAATAGCCAGCCATGATACAGGAAACTGCTGACTTCCTGAAAGGGATGAGGTTCAGGTTTGCTGCTTTTGTTGACTTTCAGATTTGTGGTCCCAATAAATTTATGTGCAGATTCGCTGGTGAGAATTCTTTATAAACCATAATGCACTGTATGGCCGAGTAGATTTTCTAATGAAAGCATGGTAAACATTTGCTGGAACATTTGTACAAAAAGTCTCATCAGTACATTCAATGACATGACAAAGTCATTTAAAAGTAGCTCAAATCTGTTTGCCTTTAACATTCAATTTTAAAGTGGATGGCCTTTCCTGAATGAAAAATTGCATTCACTGCTTTAAAAATTGGTTCATTCAAGAACAAATTGTTTGTTTCATTGATTAAAAAAAAATCACTGCTGTAGAAAATGAAGGACAATCTTATCCAAGTAGTGATTAGAAAACTTTCTTAAAACAATATTTTGGAACTTTAGAAAGACATACTAGGGGGCTTTTGGAAAGCCAGGCAACTTACTAATAAAGGGGGGCACTGAAGCTTTGTTGGCTGTGTTGTAGGCTGCTGTAGAGAAAGCTGCTGTAAGGAGAGTGGCCAAACTGCATAGGAAGAGATTAGAATCAGTTAGGAAACTGTTAACTTTAACTTTGATTGCTAGCTCTTTGTCATATCAATCCCTTTGGTGCTTTTTTGGTGTGTTTTTTTTTTGCGGTTGCTTTAAGTATTTTTTTTTTTTTTTTTGGCTGCATGGCTTCTCTCTTAAAAAATTAGCTGTTGTTTCAGGGGAATGTTTTGGGGGTTTCATTTTTTTACGTAAAAAAATAAAGCTAAAGCACTCCATACCATGTAACTTCATACTATGTTACTAAAAGTGGTGAGACAGTTTCATAGCATAGCTTGTGATCTTTTGTGCAATCAATTTGTGTAAAATGTTTAACAAAGCGTCAACACAGAGTGCACAGAAACATTACAAAATCACAACTCAACATTCCATAGACAAGGTAATTTTCTATATTTTTCAGATTTAAATAGCAGTAGTATGGTACACACTGGATAGGTCTCATTTGTTATACACATCCTTCATCTTTTCAGGAGAAAAAACCCAAATATTGTCCATATTTTTCACTGTCAAAATGTTTAACATAAAATATTAACCATAAAAAAGGAAAAAATACTTTAGTGGATCCATAGACAGTATTTAAGCCCTTTTCATAGGCTGCATTTAAACACAGGGGTCAACAGTCAGCTTTTAAAGAACAAGTATAGCCAATGGATCACAGGAGTGCAGTTCGTTCTGTACTCCTGTGACCCGTTTTCAGCTCACAGTGGGCTAAAGCCTGCGGTCGGCTGACATCACTCAGCTGGTCTATATTCGGCAAAGATCCCAACTTAAGAGTCAGGATCCACCCAGATGCTTGAGCTGGCAGCTGGCTCAGCCTCTCAGAATCCTGCTGAGAGGCTGAGCCAGCCCCTCCTGCCCCTCCACAGCCCAAGGCTGCAATGAGCAGTGTAGGGGCAGAGCAGAGAGCCAGTGAATGACTCTCTGTTCAATCTGATGGACGTGTCTGGGTTTGGCGGTTGCTAGGAGAATCGTACTTACCTGATTGCATTGTGTAATGTGTAAAGTTTGGTGGATGGGGGATTATGGTGTGGAGTTTTCTTTCATGGGCTGGGCTTTGCCTCTTAGTTCCAGTGAAGGGAACTCTTAAAGTATCAACATACCAAGACATTTTGGAGAATTTCATGCTCCCAACTTTGTGGGAACAGTTTGGGGATGGCCCCTTCCTATTCCAACATGACTGCGCACCAGTGCACAAAGCAAGGTCCATAAAGACATGGATGAGCGAGTTTGGGGTGGAGGAACTTGACTGGCCTGCACAAAGTCCTGACCTGAACCCGACAGAACATGAATATGAATGCAGCTCCAGCCAGTTACAGGGAGTGGTGCCCCTGAGCATGCTGGGTGCTGGTATTTATATTCAGTGAGCACATGGGATCTGGGTTCTTCTTCCTCTTCTCCTGAGAAGGGAGTTCCAGCCAGGGAGGCAGCTGCCTCCCCGGGCACATGCTGCCAGGAGGCCTCAGGTGGGCAAGAACACTGAAACCCAGGGTGCTTCTGAGAGCTGATTAAGGGGGGTGTCTACAAATCCTGCCTGGTATCACAGAGGAAGGTGACCTGAAGCAAGGTCCTTGTGAGTACAGACCATCCATAAGGGATCCAGGGACCTACTATTTAACCCCCTTGATACCTACATAGTCAGCTGCTGGGTGTAAGCTAGAGGGGATACCGGCTGGTGTTCCAAAGAGTGACTGTACATTTAGTCTCTGCATTGCTACAGAAGGACTTTGCTCCAATCTTTGTATAGTCTACTACACAGTCCTACTAAGAGAACCCACAGATCCACTTAGAGAAAGTCGTCCTCAATTGTGAATAGTTAAATTCGGAGTATCTCACTATATCCCTTCTCTATCCCAGTTAAAAAACAAAATAACAACAACAAACACTACAACCCCTAGCCTGATCATTGGATTAATGGGCGGAATTTGTGTGCAACTGGCTATAGAAAATACTATGTGCTTGGCTGCAGGTGAAGATTTAGGGGACAGCCTGGGCTAAATACCAGCAGCTCCTACGGGGGTAGCGCTACAGGTATATAAATCATGACAGGGAGCATACATTTTCCATTTGCTCCAAGGTTTAGACATACAGGATTGGTCCTGCAGAAAAATTTAACAAATTTGCAAATGAGGGCCAGCTGCAGAAAAACTGTGTGTTGAAAGGCTAGTAGCAATGGCAGGAGAAGTTTAAGGTGTCAGGCCAACAGCATTAGTAGAAACTGGTAATGGTGGCAGGCCAACAAGGGCAGGAGATAATAACGATGTAGGTATAATAAGAAAAATTATTTGTTAATTTCAAACGCAGGGAGTTTGTGCTTATTGCACATCCAGGACTTGCTGGTGAAAAAGATCTGCTCTATACACGAGAGGAGGAATATGAGGAAGGATTGGCTATTCTCTCCACCATCTACCCCACATGCTCTAGCTGTATAGCATGCCCACTGCCAGGAGAAAAGGCAGATGTGCCCTGTCTCTCAAAGATGCAGTCCACCGAGTGTTTAGTCCTGTGGATGCAGAACCTGCTCATCCCCTAATAACTGCATGTAAAGAGCCTCTGCCTCTCCCTTTAGGTTTCCCAAACATGGTGAATACAGGGAATTGCCCAACTTTACTGACAGCTATGGAAATAGGGGGGATTGAGGATGTGGTGCTTCGGTACACTTCACAATGTAGTGACTGCATGACTATGCTGTGATGTGCTGCAAACAAAAAGCTGTGTCAGTAATAGGTTTGCACTGCTGACCCCCCCATCAAAAAAAAACAACTTTTTTTTCGTGCCACATTTTTTACTCATTCAGTGGGAGCCAAACATTATGTATAGTACAGCATTTCTCTTTTTGGTTTTGTAAGTGTTTTTATTATTTTAATAGTTTTCTTCCCATGAGCCAGCTAATGTATTTATTTTTTTTATGTGCATTATATTACCTATGTATGTATATGTATCTTATATGTATTTACTCTATTTGTAGAGATGTTATGAATATCCATCTCACTTGAGATTAACAATCTGAAGAAGCGGTTGTTACTGTGAAACGCGTAATCATCACAAACAAGTGTAACTCCATAATGTTTATTCTTTTTATCAGATGAACTGTGCTTTTAATCTATGTTTAATAAAAATTGTTGCAAATTTTTATATAATCACATTTGCAGAGTTGATTTTCCATATACATATACAGGCAGGTCACCTCTGCATACCCTTCTTTTTTGTGTTTTTTTCTCTAATGCAAGATTTCAAACACTACTTTATATGACAGATTCCTTTGCTAGCAGTGGGTGCTGGCACTCACCATGTCAGTTCATCGAATGAAAATTCCCTACCATTTAAATTAAGAGGCAGGGTTAGAATGGCATCACTGACCCAGTATGGCCAAAGGATCATATCTGGGAAATGACATTAACCAAATATGGCTATATTTTTCCATGTTGAGGGTATGTGGCTTGGTATGGTTCAGGCGGGGGAGGTGCACACTTTTCCCTTCCTTTTACTGGACAGGCAGGCTGCATGCTTGGATAAGGGTCTGATGAGAATTTTTGTGGGGCATACCATTCTTTTTTCTGTTGTTAATTGTTCATTTCCAGTCTGATATGAAATTTGGGGAAACCCCACACTTTTTTTTCTTATGTTGGGGCCCCTCATTAACATCTATGCAGCATTTTTTTTCCTTTATAAATGTCAGTTTTGCTGTAGTACATTGTGCAGACTTGCTACTTCTCAGGCAGGTTAAGCACATGTTCTTTAAAGGAATTTTTATATTTTTAATGTGGCCCTTCAAGCATTATCGAAATCGCTGCTCCTTGCCAATTGGAATTCTAAAAAATGTTTTTTACTTTAGAATATGTTCCCCAGGGCAGTGCTCAGCCTCTCCAAGAAATTTGTTTGCAATCCCTTGCCTATTAGCCAAGAAAATATAAATTGCTGTACTGTGATCCTGCCTCGAACCAAACCCAGGTACGTTCAGTTTATCCCTATTACTGACACACACACACAAAAATAGTTCTAAAAAAAAGGACTGTTGGGTCTATTCACATTGTATAAAAAGAATAGTACATAATATGTATCCATCACAATGCACACAGTAATGTAGAACAATTTAACATGAATGACACTAAACACCTTGTAGCCCACCATACTGCATTTCACAATACAGCACTGTATAGCAGTTAATATCCCTCACAAAAAAAGCTCCGTCAGTTATGCCTTTTTCCTTCAACTCCACACACAAACTAACTAATGGGAAGCATGGCACATTTAAAAAAAAAACATTATTGTTCCTTTTATGCCACTCAACCACATTTCGAAGGCCATAAATTTATTTCACGATTGGAAATTGGTTGCTATTGGCAGTAAACGATCCCGTTAGTTTGCCATTTTTACAAACTGTAAACAGTTGGAGTTGATCCAAATCTGAAGCCAATCCTTATTTTCCGTGTTACCCTCAAAGCTGTATGAAAAGACCTTCTCCCTGCAGTACTGTATTTTTTTGTATTTATATTTTCTTTTGCATTGGTACATGTCCCCATTGGCAGTGCTCAATGTCCTATTCTCCTGTTAGCTATTAAAAATGTCTAGATTTTAATAACAGGATTCCCCCCTCATAGACTTCAATGGGATTCACTGCTAAGTTCGGGTTTGCTGAATTTCTAAAAAAAATTTGCCGAACACAAGTCAAATTCTGGAGTATTTACTCATTGTTCAATTACATTTTTATCTGTTGCCAGACTGTTACATTTTGCAACCTTTCATCATATACTATATTATTACTGCAGAGTTATATATCTATAGTTAGATGTAGCATAAACTGAATATTTTAAGAAATACAAACATTCATGAAAGATGCCTTACCTGACCATTTATAAAAGACGTGTTCATAGTGCTAAAAGCAAACATGATCTCAGAATATCTTTATTTGCATGATAATGTGTGATGATGTTTGCAATTTTCAAGTTTCTAATCTTTAATAAACAGTGCACCAACACACAGCAACACATGACAGCATCATGGCCTGCTAGGCTATCAGCCGAAACGGTCTAGCCTACTATTTTGAATAACTGCAAATAGGCTTTAGTTATCTAAAAGTAAACATGAAAATTTTTGCTCTTTAATTTTTGCATTTCTTTAGTTGTTTGAGAAATGCAAATTTGTACAGAAATTCTGAAGGGCCCCCTGCACACTGGTATATACACATTCAAGCAGACTCTGCAATAAATAGGGATGTTTAGTTCACACATATTGCAATACATGTTTAAACTGGCCAACTGCGTCAAAGTAATCCTTCTATGGCCAGTCCTACTCTGCTCTGCCTACGCAAATGCAATGTGGACACAATGCCAACATAGGGGAAAAGACAAAGTGGGGGAGAGCTACCAGGTTCAAGTCTGGCTACTGACCCAACAATACAACAAATAAGATACACCTGTGCTCAAATCCCAATACCTAGTACATGCATTTATCCACCAGGTGCTAAAGGGTGTAACCACATATTAACACTAGAAATTTGTACAGGTGCTGGAAAGTCTGATTGGGACAGTTGCTATCTGTATACTGTATCTCTATCCGAACACTGACATTATATTTGTGTTGCACATCACATGTGATTCCTGCAAGCCATTATTCATTCTATGATGCCTAACTGGCCAATATTGAAAGAAAAGGCAATGCCAAGCTTGATGAATTCATGCAATAATATGGGATTTAAAAGCAGCCTTGCTTTTTCCAGTCTCTGGTTATCCAAATCAAAAACAAGAGCTAATGTTAATCCTCTGCCAAATACTGTTAATAATCTAAGGGTCAAGGGAAGTATAATCCTCCAGAGACATATAAACTTGAAGACTCAGCCAGGATGTATTATCAGCCCACAGGCATATGCAACAAATGGAAAAGCTGTACGGAATTTATTCTGTCACACTAAGGCTAACCACATCTGGTAAAATTTTGACTAGTCTAGTCAACAAATTAATCACTTTTTATGCATCTGTTGGTAAATTTATAGAAGTGTCCAATCACAATCCCTGCTTACTACTGTACTTGTTGATTTTCACCCTATGCAAGCATTCTTTTAGATTGAAAACATTGGTCAAAAATCTGAGATATGCCAGCGGATTCTTGCCACTAATGAGGAGTTAAATGCTTGTGTCAGCCATGAGTTTGATCTAATCGCAAGCTGTTTGCAGTTTTCTTAATGGGCAAACATTTTGGATAGATTTAGCCACTTTGCCTGCTTGCCTGAACCTCCAACTTTTCCAGCAGGAATTCATTATTATAGTGTTAATATTACTACTGCCAGTAAATGACATCTTTCAGCTGCCCACCAGCTTGTTTCAAACTGTAAATAAGCTGATAGACAACCTGGGTGATGTCATTGTCCAAATAGGGCCATAACCATATTTAGTTAACATTAACTGGGATCCCCTTTCCACATTGTCTTCAAAGAGGAGTGGGTGGTGAAGGAACTGTCATTTAGGGCCTATAAATATATATATATATAATTATTATTATACAGTATTTATAAAGCGCCAACAGGTCGCTCAGCGCTGTACATTACAAAGGGAGACAGAACATGCGACAGTACGAAAACAATACAATGTGATACACGAGGGGTTCGAGGGCCCTGCTCTTTTGAGCTTACAATCTAGGAGGGAGGGGATAGTGGTACAGGAGGAGATAGCTGTGTGGAATGGAGTGCTAGGAAGAGTGGAGGAGGTCGGCAAATAGCAGGGGGTGGGGTAGGCTTCCCTGAAGAGGTGGGTTTTCAGGGTGCGCCTAAATGAGAGGAGAATAGGTGATAGTCTGATGGATTGGGGTAGGGAGTTCCAGAGGATAGGTGATGTCCCGGAGAAATCCTGGAGGCGGGAAGGAGGAGACCAGGGAACTAAAGAGAAGGAGGTCTTGAGAGGAGCGGAGTGTGCGTGTTGGGTGGTACTTGGATATTAAGTCGGTGATGTAGTTTGGGGCAGTATGATAGACAGCTTTGTATGTCAGTGTTAGGATTTTGAATTTGATCCGTTGTGCAATCGGAAGCCGGTGGAGGGATTGGCAGAGGGGGGTGGTGGAAACAGAGCGGTTGTTGAGGTGAAGGAGTCTGGCTGCCGTGTTTAGGATCGACTGAAGCGGGGATAGCCTGTGGCGAGGCAGGCCAGTGAGGAGGGAGTTGCAGTAATCGTGTCGTAATATGATGAGGGAGTGTATGAGCTGTTTAGTGATTTCTGGGGTTAGGAAAGTGCGGATTTTGGCGATGTTGCGGAGGTGGAGTCTGCATGAGTTTGTTAATGATTGGACTTGGGGCTGGAAGGATAGGTTGGAGTCCAGAATGACACCAAGTACTCTGGCCTGTGGGGCGGACCTGATAGTGGCATTGTTGGACGTGATGGAGAAGTCAGTGGGGGGTGGTGTGCGAGCTGGGGGGAAGACTAGGAGCTCGGTTTTGGAGAGGTTCAGTTTAAGGAAGTGGAGCGACATCCAGTCTGATATGTCGTTTAGTAGGTTTGTGATTCGGTCGGAGACAGAGGGGGTGAGGCGAGGGGTAGAGAGATAGATTTGTGTGTCGTCAGCATAGAGGTGGTAGTTGAAGCCGTGAGAGTGTATGAGTTGGCCAAGGGAGGAGGTGTATATGGAGAAGAGAAGGGGCCTTGAGGGACCCCAACAGAGAGGGGGAGTGAGGGGGAGGTGGTAGCGTTATAGGTAATGCTGAAGGAGCGTTGTGATAGCTAGGATGAGAGCCAGGAGAGAGCAGAATCTCTGAGGCCGAGGGAGTGTAGTTTTTTGAGGAGGCGGGGGTGGTTGATTGTGTTGAAGGCAGCAGAGAGGTCGAAGAGTAGGAGCACTGAATAGTGGCCATTAGCTTTGGTGGTTAGAAGGTAGTTGAAGAGTTTGAGTAAGGCAGTTTCGGTGAAGTGTAGAGGACGGAAGCTGGACTGTAGGGGATCGAGGAGGTTGTTGTCGTTGAGGTGAGAGCTTAGGCGATTGTAGACTAAGCGCTCGAGGAGTTTGGATGAGAATGGGAGCAGGGAGATGGGTCTGAGGTTGTTCGGGTCGTTGGGGTCCAGGGAGGGCTTTTTAAGTATGGGAGTGACGTGCGCGTGCTTCAGAGGGGAGGGGAATGCACCGGAAGAGAGGGAGAGATTAAAGATGTGGGTGAGGGAGCGTAGGATGGAGGGGGAGGGAGGTCGTAGGAGTTGTGAGGGGATAGGTTCGAGGGGGCAGGTGGTGAGGCGGGTGTCAGAAAAGACCTTGGTGACCTCCTCGATGGTAGTAAGGTCAAAGGTGTGGAGTGTGGAGGGGGCTTTAGCGTGAGGAATGTTAGGTGGGGTGGAGGTCAGATCAGTGGTGAGGCCGAGGGAGAGGGGTGATGAGGGGGTAGCTGTGTGAGAGGGGACAGGTTTGGAGGGAATTAGAGGAGCGGTGATGTCCTTGCGAATTGTGTCAATCTTGTTTTTAAACTGATTGGCAATCTTAAGGGCGGTGAGTGAGGTGCTGGGTGGAGGTGGGGGCGGAGAGAGTAGAGAGTTAAAGGTAGAGAAAAGTCAGCGAGGATTTGAGGAGAGGGTCTTGCTGAGGGTCAGGAAGTAGGCTTGTTTGGCAGCGTGGAGGGCGGAGGTGTATGTGTAGAAGGCGGATTTATAGTGGGTGAAGGCTTGTTGGGATCTGCACAGTACATACATAATTTTCTAACCACTTGCCATCTAGTCCAATATTGATGTTTCTCACATACCTGTATAAATCAGCATATTTTGGTTAGAAAATTACTTGACCCCAAGAATTTTATATTTTCTGAAAGCAAAGGCCCTGTAGAATAAAATGGTGGTAGCTGCAGTTTTTTATGTCACACAATATTTACATAACCATTTATAAAACACAAACTTTCAGGGAAAATGCATTTTAGTGCACACCGACACAATATAATACCCAATTATTTGGTAATAAAGTGTTACCAAAGATGTCAAGATTTAAAATTTCACTTGCCTGTGAAATGACAAAAAAACGACAGTATCTTAAAATTTCCATAGGTCACATTTAAAAAGCCTTTATAGGTTACCAGTTTAGAGTCACAACATGAGTTTTAGACCTAGAATTATTGCTCCCACTCTGCATTCGGGGTATACCTCACAGGTTTGATGCAAGTTTACAAATGTGAGCGAATTTGCATATGCATGTGAGCACCGGGAAGGGGGGTGGCTGGGTTTACTTTTAACTTTTGTATTATCAATATTTATTCTATTTAAAGTGGAACTTCACTCTCTCAGTAACCATGGACTATTTTTAATCCATATGCTGCTAGCATTAGTCAATAGGTAGGAAAGCACATCATATTTACTTGTGTTAAACTTTTTTTTTTACATTTCTTCAGTTACTTCCTGGTTTCCATGCCTAGGAAATCATGTCATACATCCCAGCAGTCTTCAGGAGAGGAAGGAGGGTTCTCAGTTCAGCCTATGCCTGGGCTAAGGGCAGATGGATTCCAGGAAGTAAATGATACACAAATCATCTGCCCTTATTCAGGGTGGCCACTGCCAGAAATGCCAAGGGGTGTTTTTCAAAATGATTTCTCTTGGCAAAATAAAGCATGGAGACATGGATGGATGGGTGAGCTTGCTTTGAATATTAAATGTGCATTAAATAGCATTTTTGGTTTGTGGTGCTTAGATGCAGGGCAGTTCCACTTTAAATTTATTTTGTTTTTACACTTTTTAGTTTATTTTTTGTTTATTCAACTTTATTGCTATCACACTGCTTGGACAGGGACAGGTACTCTATTAGATCCCTGATCCCTCCTCTGCCCTCCAAGGTTGTCAATCAAACTGATACAGGTTTGATCAGCTGCTTCACTGGTCAGTACAAGCCAGATAAACAAACACAGAAACTGGAAATCCTCATGGCTTCCAGCTTCATTTGTCACAAAGGAAAAGGAGGAACAGATGTTCATCTTTCTCCTGTGTGTTCAGCAGACCCGATGGCTTGTAGTGATCCCAGGCTCCCCGAAGGTAAAGGTGGGCCTGGGAAGAGTGGTGGGTGGCATCAGTTGGGGGGGGGGGGCTCCTGAGCCCTGTAAAAGTGGTCAGCGGTTGTAGAGCAGCTCAGATCACTTTTACCGTAAAGCTGATCGCTGGTTGAAATTTTAATACGAGATGCAGAAAATGTAGCTGTAGCCATGATCCTGGTATAACCACTTCTTGTCCAGAATGTATATATACTATATTGCCAAACGTATTGAGACACCCTTCCAAATCCTTGGATTCAGGTGTTCCAATCACCTCCATGGTTCTACAAACATTTGTGAAAGAATGGGTCGCTCTCAGGAATCAGTGAATTCAAGAGTGCTCCTGTGATAGATTGCCACCTGTGCAATAAATCCATACATGAAATTTCCTTGCTGCTACATATTCCATGGTCAATTGTTAGTGGTATTATAACAAAGAAGAAGCAACTGGGAACAATAGTAACTCAGCCATGAAGTGGTAGGTCACGTAAAATGACAGAGCGGGGGGGCAGCACATGGTGAAGTGCACAGTGCACAGAAGTCACCAGCTGTCTGCAGAGTCAAAGACCTCCAAACTTCATGTGGCCTTCAGATTAGTGCACCAGTGTGTAAAAGAGCCTCATGGAATGGGCTTCCATGGCGGAGTAGCTGTGTGGCAGGCGCAGCACCCTTTGGTGCCTAGTGCGCTGTGGCATTAGAAAAATTATGCAATTGTTGTTTCTTTGTTTGATTAGACTGACTTTACTCTGTAATTCCTCCAATGCCGCTCTATGGATGCAGTAGGTTTAAAGAGCACACCGAATACTTTAGTTAACTTCTTTAATAACTTCAATCTTCTTCATATAACTGCTTACAATGGCTTATTTCTTTCATATTACAATGGTTTAACTTGTATTATATTGGGTTGATTCAATAGATTGATAAATTCGTTAGATTCAGTAAATTCGATTTGCTATATTCGATTCGATAAGTTCGTTCGGTGGAACTACAAGTAAAACACACACAACAGTTTCAACATACAGATCTACCTGCACTGCCAAACAATAGAGGAACACACAAGTGCATTAAATACCTATTTGGCCTGCTCTGCCTCCATAAAGCTCTTCTGATTGGAACTGTCTGTTTCCTCTTCTGTCTGGTGAGCATGTGTCTCTAGAAAATCCTAGCAGGGAGTTTTGCACAGGCATAGATGTGAAACTGGCTGGGATTGGTTAAGGCTCTGTACAGTGTGAGGCTGTCTGTGATTGGCTCAGCTCTATACTAATTCTTAAAGGCACATTTTCCTTTTCTGCTTCTGCTAACACAATGAATATATAAATGTCAAATAACAATCAAAGACATAAATTACAGCAATGATTTTGCTTTTGGCTTTAACATGTGTACATATACACTGTACTGAGGTTATTGGCAGGTTTGGTATACACATATATGTGAACCATATTAACAACCTAGGACTGGTCTTAGCTGGCCAGCTACAAGCTGCATTCAAGCCTTACATCACCAAGTGCAATGCAAAGTGTCGGATGCAGTTGTGTAAAGCACGCCGTCACTAGACTCTAGAACAGTGGAGACGTGTTATCTGAAGTGACGAATCACGCTTCTGTGTCTGGAAATTAGATGGATGTGTCTGGGTTTGGCGGTTGCCAGGAGAACGGTACTTGCCTGACTGCATTGTACAGAATTTGGTGGAGGGGGGATTATGGTGTGAGGTTATGTTTTATGGGTTGGGCTTGGCCCCTTAGTTCCAGTGTGGGGAACTCTTAAAGTATTAACATACCAAGATATTTTGGACAATTTCATGCTCCCAACTTTGTGGGAACAGTTTGGGGATGGCCCCTTCCTGTTCCAACATGACTGTGCACCAGTGCACAAAGCAAGATCCATAAAGACATGGTTGAGAGATTTTGGGGTGGATGAACTTGACTGGCCTGCACAGAGTCCTGAACTCAACCAGATAGAACACCTTTGGGATGAATTAGAGCAGAGACTGCAAGCCAGGCCTTCTTGTCTGACATCAGTGCCTGACCTCACAAATGCAATTCTGGAAGAATGGTTAAACATTCCCATAGACACACTCCTAAACCTTGTGGACAGCCTTCCCAGAAGAGTTGAAGCTGATATAGTTACAAAGGGTCAACCAACTTAATATTGAACCCTGTGGACTAATACTGGGATGCCATAAAAGTTCATGTGCTTGTAAAGGCAGGCATCCCAAAACCTTTGTCAACTATAGTGTATATGTATACTGGAAATAGGAAGTCGTTAATTGTGGCCATTTAGCTGAAAAAAATAACAAGACTTTAATGGGGTTTGGATGCTATATTGGGGTTTACAGATTTTAGGCCGGGATCATGGATCCTCCTGTGAACTGAACCCAGGCCAGTCTGCTAAT
Source organism: Staurois parvus (assembly GCF_062004578.1). Taxonomy (NCBI): domain Eukaryota; kingdom Metazoa; phylum Chordata; class Amphibia; order Anura; family Ranidae; genus Staurois; species Staurois parvus. The sequence goes on along the minus strand of NW_028318484.1, from coordinate 218,463 downwards.
CACTATTTGCCACATTAGCCAGTTGTGTTTTGTACTAAAGACTTTATTATTAAACTTCAGTGTTTAAAGGATAACTGGCGTAATATTAAAGGGGAAGTGGACGAGTCTAATAAAACAAACATATTACTCACCTCCCTGCTGCAACATTGATGTGACACTGCAGGTGTCCCCTGACAGCTCTAACACCGAGTGATCACATGAACACTGAGTTCTCAGTCTTTTCTTCACAGAGAGTGGTGACTGTCAGTCATGCTCTCTGCTCCTCCAGCGCTTACTGGAGCACCAGGCTGGGGAGGGGGTGGGAGTGGCTGTCTCAGTTGCACGCTGAGAGCCTGAGCCATCTGTCAGTCAGGCATCTGGGTGGATCTCGGCATTATTGTCGAGCAGCTCTATGATGTCAAAAGCTCCCTATCGACTGATTCGGGGTAACAGGAGAGCACAAGTATGGATAAAAAAGCTTTGGCCATACTTTTTTTAATCCAAACTTCAAGCCTCCTTACCCTCACCATGCCATTCATAGCACCTAGGATATAACTCAGATTGGTAGGCAGGCTAGACCAAGAGAAGAAGCTCATACTGGGTGGCAACACCATGCCAGTGCTGTACTGCATATATGCAGCCTATTCTTTATAGGCCCTAATGGAAATGCATGTGACCCGCCCAGCTTGATTGTGCTGCCTGGGGTAGGCCATATGTTTTGGTCCAGGTCTATTTGTTAACATAGGTACAGGGTCTGGACAAGAGGTGGGCAGGCCCTGGGCACTGTGGTATCATGTGAGTTGGGATGGGGGCACTATGAGGAGATTGAGGGGAGGGTATTTGTTCTGGGAGGGGGAATGTAGGGAACAGCAGGGGGTAAGAATTGTTCTAGGAGGAGAAATTTAGGGGGAGGGGGTGCTAGGTAATTTAGGGGGATTTGTGTTGGGAAGGGGGGTGGGGAAGATTATTTGTGCTAGGAGGGGGGATTTGGGGGGGTTTTACTAATACATTTTTGTTCAGAGGTGATTTGTGCTAGTGGGGATGATTGGGGGGTATTTGTGATAGATGGGGGGATTGGGGAAGGATTTGAAATCGGAAGGGGGATTTGGAGTAGAGGGAAGAGGATGTGTACCTGGAGGCTGGGGCGGACTGACAACTCATGGGGCCCCCGGGCAATAGGGGATCATGGGGCCCCTGTGTCCTTACCCAAACTCAAAATAGCTTATGAAAAAGGTACCAGGGGCATCTCATGGGGCCCCCTACTGACCCCGGGCCCTTTGGCAGTGCCCGAGTTTCCAAATGGTCAGTCCGCCCCTGCCTGGAGGGGAAATTTGAGGGGTAGAGGATTTGTGCTCAGAGGGGAGATTTCTTTGGGGGGGGGTCATTTGTGCTGGGGGGATTGGGGGGGAAAGATCTGTGCTCGAAGGGGGATTTCTGCAGAGGGGTGAAGTTACATTGGGAGGAAGGGGAAATTTTGCTTAGGGGGTAGGCATGCCAACTAGTGCTCAATGTTTTTTTGTGGGGGGGGGGGGATTTTGCTGACACATAATGATCATACTTCTTGGGGGAAGGGGGATCGGGGAAACATTTGCTATGTTCACCCTGGGCTCTAGTCCCTGCACTGTATGAGCATACCTATAGTTATCATTCTGTGCAATGCATTTCCTTTACAGTAATGTTTATTCAATTTTATTTTACTTTACATAACCATATTTATGTTGCTTCAGGTGACTGACTGACATAAGGAACATTAAAACATTCACTTTTTTGTGCAAATGCAAAATAATTTTTGTCCTTATAATGTGTTTTTAAAGTTAAATTATTCCTTTATTTGAGTGAAAACATTTCAATCATTCTAAATTTATGAAACAATCAGTACATTAAGAGTCTGGATTTTTTTAATCAACAGTGTGGACAGACAGCTATTTTTCAGTTAACTCTACTTACTTATTTTATTATGTGTTTGGGGTTTTCAATTTTGTAATCTTTATCACTCATATTTATAACCTGGCAAATAGCTTGCTTTCACAGCATAATGAGCTGCTACTATTTGACTAGCATCTGACATCATCTTTCAAATCCAGAGTTATTCATAAACATTAAACAGTAATATGTTTCAATGTTTCTACCTTAATGCTAAAGAAAAAACCATTGTAAAGCTGGTGAAATAAATACTGTATTTATGTCAAAACCTTGACATCCAACACTGAATTACAATTCAGTTGTCCATCACATATACAAACACACACTTGGTGGTAGATTCACTAAAATTGGAGCACTCAGAATCTGGTACAGCTGTGCATGGTAACCAATCAGCTACTAACTTCAGCTTGTTCAATATAGCTGTGCATGGTAGCCAGCCAGTGTCTAACTTCAGTTTGTTCATTTAAAGGATAACACCTCCAGTCACACCGATCCCGATTTTGAAATTGTGGGACTTACAGTGAAGTTGCTCAATTTCAAAGGTGGATGACATGCCGAACTGCACCATATTTTGCACTCTCCTGCTTTAATAAATAATCCCCTTGATTTCCTAAAGCTGAGTTAACATTATAGTGTTTTATGAACATGCACAAAATCATGCAGACCTGTAATCTACAACAAGAATTTTTAAAGTAGACCTATACTCAGAAATTACATTTGAGCTAGTTTATCAATCCGCCTCCATTTTATAGGTTAATAAGGTTGCACAGGATACCTTAGGCATCATGTAGTCTCTGCTGGTGAAGAAAAATTAGTGTTAGGTCAGACTCATGATCAGAGACCTAGAGACAGCATCTATCAATAGGGGTTCCTAAGATCAGGACATTAGGATCATATTATTACAATGTGCACCACTTTCCTCGAAGTTCTACCCAAGGAAGCAGGTTTCACTATTAACCTTTGAAGTTACAAAAATAGTTCTTTATTAAGATAACAACCTTGTTTTTAGTCTTACATCAGCTTTCCTGTTATAGAAGTTGTGTGTTTGTTTAAATATGACTGTGTAGTCCAACATGCACCAGAAAAGTGCCCTCAGTAAGCAGCATTAAGCAATAAATTTGTTCTGATGCAGCCCCTGTTTTCATCTGCAACACAATTCTGTGTGAAGATACTACTGCTGAAGTTGTGGCTGTTGCCCAGCTGTACCAACTTAGAGCACTGGAGTGGGAAGGCAAAAAAACCCAGCAATTTCACTGAGAATAAAATTTTTTGAAGGCTCTTCTAAGCATAAAATAAGTCATAAATCATAACCAGTGGGGTGTAGGATTCAAAAAGAGATAAAAAGGTTTGAGTTTTTTATTGGACTTTAAATGTATGTTTTGTACAATGATTATCACTATTTTTGCAGCTTGATATGTTTAGGTTCTACTCTTCAGTTTCAAGTTGTAAAATTACCATTTTTTAGCAAATTACACAGATATCCAAAAAAATACTCTTAGTAGCACCAAATTTAATTTGTATTAGTCTGAAAATGAAATAAAATATAAAACTTTTTTTACTTTATGTCCTTTTTATTAACTGTTAAAATAAAATACTAGTAGTCTGCTTTTCTAATTCAAACTAGCTGTCTACATTGTAAGATGGGTGACAGAGCCAAGTAAATGTTTCCACATTCACAGTGCAAGGTACATTATAAATTATTTTTTTTATTTGCACTTTTTCTTAGTAAGATCTTCTATTTGCTTTTCTTAGTAAGGTTGTTAGTGGAGTACGATACAGATATTCTGTGTAATTACTGCTTTGCTTTTCCACATTGGTCTTGCCATCCTGAAATATCCATAAATATATTACTATATCTCCTTTCTAAGTAGAAGTTATATTCTGGGTATCCAACAACATCTACTAACTGCCAGATACAAGACTTTGAAGTGCATATTATTGTTGCTCCTATGAGAAAATCAGTTATTTAGAAAGATCATATAGTCAACAGATGTTGTGCCTGTGATGGAAATAGAAGACTTGACACCATAACTGTTACAATGCTATGCTACTGAGAGGTGGAAGACAGCTCTTAACATGTTTCACCGTAAACAGCTTCGTCAGGAAACATCAAGGTGAAAGCAGAAAATACAAAACACAAACACTGGACAGTCAGCTAAAAAGTGGAGCTGTGTGGCACATGGTCAGGGGAGGGAGAAGTGGCCCCAGCTGGTGCCAGACCAAGGAGGCAGGGAAAACTCCAGAAGATCAGGTCAAAGGGCTGCCATGCCTTCATAACTAGAGATGGGCTGAAGACCGCTCTGTTCAGTTCATGGTTGAACATTCAAACCTAACGAAGGTTCGCCCGCGAACTTTGAACCGGGACAATTCACTAAGCGGTATCTTACCTCATTTGAGTATGCAGTAAGATACCGCACAGCTACTAAAATACTGCATGAGTTACGTTATTAAGTCATGCGGTATTTTAGCAATTAAAACAGTCTTTAAATTTTCAGCTGTCAGCGGGGTTCCCCAATGATACCCGAAAATAAAAAGAACTGCCGGCAATTAAAAAATGTTATTAAAAAATGGAGTGACTCCCCCCAAAATCCATACCAGACCCTTATCCGAGCATGCAGGCAGGCAGGTCAGGAAAGGGAGGGACGAGCGAGCACCCCCCCTCCTGAACCATACCAGGCCACATGCCCTCAACATGGGGGGGGGACAAGGGCCTCTTCCCCACAACCATGGCTTATCAGAATCTGGAATCAGATTCCCCAGACCCCAGCCCCCCTCTCTCCCTAATATGAATGAGTATGGGGTACATGGTACCGCTGCTCATTCACAAAAAAAAGTATAGTGCAAAAAATGACAGAAGACAGTCTTTGACAAGTCCTTTATTAAAAAAAAATAGATAAAAAAAAGTCTTCTGAAGTAGATCCAATGTCAATCACGATGCCAGCAGCCACAGCAGACCCCTCAAAAAAAACACTCTGCTCTCAATGCTAGCTCTCACCGCCTGACAGCTGAGCCAGTCTGACAGTTCTTAAATACTGTCATGACGTCACAAGGGGCAAAGTCACCCGGTTGACATCACTGGGTGGCCCCATCCACTTGTGGTGTCATCATGTGCTGTGATTGGCCAAAGCATTGCACCTGACCTATGGTCAGGTGCATTGCTTTGGCAAATCACAATGCACTGTCAGGGTGCAGTGCATTGTGGGGCGCAGCGGGTGAACAGCTCGCCAAACACCCTTACCATTTGTGTGTTTGCCAAATCCAGCCCAACTCTATTCGGAACTATTAAAGATTACTTCCCATGAATAGGGCAATAAGCAAATATAATGTAGTAACAGCTTTCCTTTTGAAACAGCAGCAAACATGCATCATCCCAAGCACAGTGATGCCAGTATTAACAAGTTGTTTACTCCATGAGGAGAGTTCAATACCGGTTCTAATATAGATTTATGAAGTCATTGTTTTCTCTGAGTCCATCCAAGTTTTAAACCTATACATTGGATAGGTCTGATAAATCCTTTAGAGTCCCTGAGTCAAAGAATGAGTCCATACCCCTGGAACCATGACTTGGTAAGTGCAAATAGTGTATCATATCCTTAGCAGCATACTTGTTCCTTGGAGCAGAGGGTGGTATTTCCCCAAAAACCCCAGGAAAACTTGACCAGCAGTTAAGGGAGTACCACCTCAGCAAAGCAAACAAAACTAAACAGTGCAACATGCTTACACTAAAATGGAAACATCTAACCACATACAAATCAACTGGGAAACAGTAGAACATTTTCAACAAAACATAAAATTTACATTTGACATTTACCTGCTTACAAACTGAATTGCACTGTGTTCTGACACATTTCTATTGGAGCCAGCATTAACATTTTCTGTAATTTAAAATAAAGGAAAAGCCTGTAAATTTAAATAAATACAGCTACCGCTTCTATGGACTGAAAAGCTACAACTTACTTGGATTTAAGTGATTACAAACTTTTATAGCATTGTTTACACATCACATTGTACGTTATAATAGCTTCTTGCATCAAAGCAAAAAACATTGTTCTGACATAAAAGCATTTAAAGGACTGAAATGGATTGGCATGCAGGGGCAGAACATTGAGGGGCCTCCTTTGCTTTCTGCCCCAGGGCCCAATTTTGTCCAAAATCAGTCTTGTTGCCATCTACAAAATAATAAGTTCTTTATTTTGTAGCATTGAATAAAAAGTAACATATCTGGCATAATGTGCTTACACCAGTGAATAAACAGAATGATGATTCTTTCAGTTCTTAACCTCAAACTATTTTCTTCAATACAATTGCTTGGTGGCTAAATTACAATTTTAATAGCAAAAAAAATCAAAAAAAACACATAAGTGCTATCTAGTGATAATTAAATCAGCAATTGCCAAATCTGTACCCATTTTCAAGCTGACTAGCCTAGGGCTGGTGCTACCACTAGGCAAATTTGGCAGCCACCTAAGGCACAGCCACAGCCAGATCCTCCAAAAGTGCAGTATAGCTGGCCCTGCCATAACATTAATTGTAATTTCCCTGGGCCCCAACAGTGAGTAAGGTGTGGTGGCCAGGGAGTGAGGTTTGTGAGTAGAATGGGTTTTGAGGGGCTAGGTTATTATCAGTGGGAGGGTAGTCGGAAGATCAAATTGCATGCATGTGTGTGTGGGCACAGATAAGGGTTGAGGAGGTTGATGTCAGGTCCCCAGGCTCTCCTGATATGGAGAGCAGAGGGATCTCACAAAGGAGCATAGCAAGGATTTCCTAGAGGCAGTAGGTAGAATATGACCATGGGTAGTATATACTGGAGGGGGTAAGGCATGGAGAAGTATGCATAGGAGAAGAGGGTTTACTTTTGGTGGTGAGGTGTCAAGGAGGCTGAGAATTATGAGCAGTTGGGGTTAATAGTGATGAGGTGATCAGGGGATGGAGGTATGCCAGCAGGGATGGTTAATACTGGTGGGTTCACGTGGCCACAGAGCTTGGTGTGTAAATGTAATGTAAGTAGAGCAGTGGCCAGATAATAAAGGCATGTGAGTGGGGTGGGGTGAGCAAGGGCATAGCTGAGGGTTGTGAAAGCTACTGCCAGTCCCCTGGGCCCTTCTGCCATAGGTCTCACACAGGAGAACATCAAGGATATTCAGGAGACAGCGAAGACACAGTTATAGGTAAGACATATCTCTGTAATGTGACCACAGGACATAAGGTCAGTAAGCAGCAGAAGAGAAGAATGTGAGCTTCCAGGAGAGATGTATTCAGGGAGGTAACCTGTTAGGTCTTTGAAAACTGTTGGGATCCCAGGAGATATGTGTGCAGGAAGGTGAAATTCCAGAGATTTGTCAACTGCAAAGAAAGATGTGTGGTTGAATGTGAGAGGTTGTGAGCAAGCATTTTAGTTAAAGTGGGAAAGGAGAAAAATCAGGTGGTGGAATCTGCAGTAGTGAGTGCTGTGAGTGTGGGGAGGGATTTGGGGAGATGCAGTCACTGGAAAAAGAGGGTTGTAAAGAATGGTGGCAGGTGCAGTGGTGGGAAAGGGTAAATATGCATATGGATATTTTCATGTAGTGTGGCAGTGAGAGTGAAGGGTGGTTGAGAGGGGTATGGAGTGTAACAGAAACATTGTTAGGCAATGGGTGATAGGATGGTGGCACGAGGAGGGTGTTATGGTGGTGTTCAAGTGATGGCAGATGTATTTTTGAAAGCAATGATGGGATTTGTGGAGGACACCACACACATAGAACAAACATCTCCATCCCACAAACATAGAATGGAGTAAGAAGGGTGTTAAACACTTACCTGATGTCTTCTTTAATGTAGATATGGAATTATAGTGGGTGAAGTTGTAGCAGGGCTGGGGGTTGTGGTGGCAGACACAGTGGTAGGTGGTGACAGTGGGATATGGGGTGGTAGTAGGTTCTAAGATCATGGGGGGTGGATGTGTGTCAACAGCAGTGGGAGGTGGCGACAGTTGTTGGAGGGTATACTGTGGTGGTGGTAGGCACATAGGTAGATGAAATGACAGTTGGAAAATGGTTTATCTCAATTTCAACATCACAACTGAACTTGGAGAATATGTCTGCTAAGGATTTATTTGGAATGTTGAAAGGATCTGACTCCAGGTCGTATCTTGGTTCCCATTATACCCTATGATCATTCTCTTTTGTCATTTACCTTTGTCATTCCACAGAAAACAGCTATAATCTCAAATTATTTTAATCTTTCAATCTGAAATTCTACTTGAGAAGACCTATGGGAAAGGTGAAATTGCTATGTTTCTTAAATTTGTCTGCAAATGAGTTTATATTTTGCTTCCCATTATATTCCATTGACATTCCTTTCTGCCATTCACTTTTGTTATTCCATAAAAAACAATAATAATCCCATTTAATCTCAATTTTTAACATCACCACTGAACTTGGAGAGTATGTCTGCTAAGGATTTATGTGATATGTCCAATGGTTCTGACTCCTTTATTCTCTATGGGTATTCCCTTCTGTTCTATTATTCTCTATGGGCATTCCACCGCCCTGTTAAAGTCTATGGGCATTCCATTCTGTCATTCCTTTTAGTATGTCCCTTTAACCAGTGTCCTGCTGGACACTGATAGAAGTCACAAGAATGCTCTAACTACTGATGAGAAAAGGTATTTAGCAATTTATATTTACCAAACTAATTGCATTTCCATATTGTGTGTACTCTGGGAGACTGGATATAGTGAATGTAGGGTCCTGGGTTTGGTAACACTTTAAGGTCACTGTTCGTACAGTGTGTGTACATGTGTATGACTTTCTATTCGTGGTTCTTTTTTCTATTTTTTCAACTTCTAGTCCCTGTATGTTCTCAGTCTATCTAACTCTGCTATCTTACCATGTCTGACATTCCCAATAATGCTGATTTACTACTTCTGACCTGCTGGAGTCCTTGGATCTGATCACTTGCTTTACCTAACCTTGCTTGTATGCTTCCTGCCCTGACCGTGGAAGTGTTATTACCAACATCCCTGATCAAGCAATGGGTAGACTCTTGGCTCTCTCTACACTTGGCACCCACTTTTTGCCACTCACTTAGGTTACTCCACAATTCTTAGCATGCCTTGCTAGGTAAGGGCCCCCGTTAAGATCAGATGATCAGCATTTTAGTCCTGGGGGCACCAGGGTACCATCCCATGAGACTGGGAAAATGATATAACCTAGTTTACCAACTTAAAGTGCTTATGACTTATTGATACTGTTACCTGCAGTGACAGTAGGCAATGCATGAATGTCAGACACTCCTTTGTCAAATACTTTTCTGATGGTATTCCAAAAATAAACGTCAACAATTCCAAAATACTCATCACTGCTGTAACCATATCTACAAGAATGGACAGCTTTATTGTTCAGTTCAACTTGGGAACTTTGTTTGGTCTATATCAGTGATGGCGAACCTTTTTGAGCCCGAGTGCCCAAACTGCAACCCAAAACCAACTTATTTCTTTCAAAGTGCCAACACTGCAATGAAACCTGAATATCGAGCTTTTGGTTTAGAAAAAAACAACTCGTACAGTAGTGCAAACTAATTAACAGCTTTTGTCTTAAAAGAAAAACACAATAACAGAGCTTTCAATTATACAGGAGATGACCAGAGACTGCGGACACAGTACAGGAGATGACCAGAGACTGCGAACAGTACAGGAGATGACCAGAGACTGCGGACAGTACAGGAGATGACCAGAGACTGCGGACAGTACAGGGATGACCAGAGACTGCGGACAGTACAGGAGATGACCAGAGACTGCGGACAGTACAGGGATGACCAGAGACTGCGGACACAGTACAGGGGATGACCAGAGACTGCGGACACAGTACAGGAGATGACCAGAGACTGCGGACACAGTACAGGAGATGACCAGAGACTGCGGACACAGTACAGGAGATGACCAGAGACTGCGGACAGTACAGGAGATGACCAGAGACTGCGGACAGTACAGGGATGACCAGAGACTGCGGACACAGTACAGGGATGACCAGAGACTGCGGACACAGTACAGGGATGACCAGAGACTGCGGACAGTACAGGGATGACCAGAGACTGCGGACAGTACAGGGAATGACTAGAGACTGCGGACACAGTACAGGAGATGACCAGAGACTGCGGAAAGTACAGGAGATGACCAGAGACTGCGGACAGTACAGGAGATGACCAGAGACTGCGGAAAGCACAGGGATGACCAGAGACTGCGGACAGTACAGATGACTGCTGACCTTTGGGGAGGGAGGGGGAGCGGGTACCTGAATTTGACAGGTACCCGCTCTTACTTCCGCAGAGTTTTTTTTTTCATCTTACCTGCTCCTTTATCCAGCCGCGCGCTGTCTTCCCGGCTTCTGTAGTGTGGGCGCTCGTCGGACAGCCGGATGCCCAGTGCGCATGCGCGAGAAGCGCTGCGCTTTGTGATTGGTCCGGCGGCTTCTGGGATCTGTCATGTGTCCCAGGTACCGCCTTACCATTCACAAAGAGCACTGCTTCTTGCGCATGCGCACTTGGGACCCGGCTGTCACGCACACTACAGAAGCCGGGAAGACAGCGCGCCGCTGGATAGAGGGACAGGTACGGTCCCACTGCAGAGCTGAGCGGCCGGCCCGGTATTCTGACATGGTGGCGGTGGAAATACCGGACCGGCCGCTCTATATTCGCTCCATAAGACGCACTGACATTTTCCCCCCTTTTTTGGGGGGAAAAAAGTGCGTCTTATGGAGCGAAAAATACGGTATTCTCCTGGCGTGCCCACAGATAAGGCTCGGCGTGCCACGGGTTCGCCATCACTGGTCTATATCATCATTAGTCTAAAGATGTTCTTCTTACTTGAAGGCTGCCCCGTTCTCTCATAATTCCATGATAGGCCTGGCTTTCATTTCTGGAAAATATTAACTGACTTTGTTTATGTTTAATCTCCTGCTGTGTTTGGATTACTAGGATTAGTTGCAAAAGTGACCTTTACCAGTTTGGAACCAAAAACTAAAGTTCTAGCCACTTAAAGCCTTTGTTCTGCTTAAACATTACAAAGGAATTACGCTTTGAAAATGCATCCAAACCCAAAATAAAAAATTTAATACAGTATGTTGCAGTTACTAGTCCCTAGATGTGGTGGATCCATGTTATTTTTTTCAGATTTTATTGGTGATCATGCCAGTAACACACCCTGCTCACTCACAAAAAGTGTAATAAACAGAGAAAATAAGAGAGCTTTGTTGTTAAAGATTTATTTACACGTTATCATAATATTTACAAGGACAGGCTTTTTCTGTACAAAACGTATTTTGGTAACAACCTTGACATGTGCAGAACACACTGTCAGGGCTGCTATTAGAAACCATGGGACCCCATACCGCCAATCTGACAGCCCCCCCCCCCCCAAAAAAAAACACAGTTTACCATTCTTCAGCTAAGAATGAACACAGTGAGTGATCAGTATTGACCACTCATTTTGTTCATTCAGGAAAGGAAGGGGCTGGTAAATGTGACATATTTACTGGACCCTTACCCCGCTCTCCATACTGAAGGATTCTATTGTGTGCTTGCAAGTGCCATGTCTCCCGTCATGACAATCACCCTCTCTTGCCTATGTCTGATTCTCCCAGTTGCCTGGGATCCCCTGATGGCATGGGCTCAATACAGGACAACTGGTGGTACCCCCTTATCCACAGCGCTGCACACTGTGGTTTACAAAAACTGACTTATTTAATAATTTTCTTCCTTGGTGGTGGAGAGTATTTGGTTAATCCTTAGTATGCAGTTCTTATACTGGGCAAGCAATAGAAAGGTTGGGTTAGCTTTGAAAAGATTGATCTAGGAAGTGATGCCATTTTCTGATTCTGGAAGTAGCAACTTGAATGCACTCCACTATTTGCAGCACACTAAACAACCAATGTTTTAGGCGCCACAAAGCACAAAGCCACTGGACAACAAGCTGATATGAGCACAGAATAAAAACAAAAATGTAGATGCCTAGAAATACAAGCATATACAGTATAAGCATGTAAATTGAACATACAAAATGACAAATACCAGACAGATACAGATTCAAACACTACTACCCAGCTGGAAGAGGCAGGCACAAAAAAAATATAGTGTGGACATGCCATCCAAAAGTCATTGAGTCTTTTCCCAGTCAATGGAGGCATAATGGAATACATCTAAACTGCATGTTGTAGTTTTCAAAAAAGTCAGCTTTAGCAGCTTTTATTATTCTCACCCTAAAAAATACAGCATATTTCTTGTAGTCATATATTATTCAGACTATTTTTGGTAAACTATGCTGTGGTAAATCATATTTTGTAGCAGTTACAAAGTAGTAACATGTTTGTATTTATCTTCCTGCCTGAAATCCTTTGACCTAAAAGTTGAAGGAGCTGGGCAAAAGCTGCATCCAGTCAGATGCAGCCATTATTTGGGTTTTCTGACAACAGCAGGTACCAGCTGTCAGAATATAATAGCTGGTAGTACAGATTCCTCAATCCACATTGTTTCAGCTGGATAAAGAAATAGATTTGTCTTGTTCAGCCCATATGGAAAAGCAAGACCCATAAGGTAAGCAGCCATATTTCATTTGGTCAAGTTTGTTGTGCTGCAACTCCTTTCATATAGTCTAGTGGAAAGTTTCTACCCCTTCTTCTTCTCCTCCTCCTCAAGGGTGCACAGCAGTAATTATTTAGCACCCTTTTGTAAGCCCTTTTTGTTCTCCTCCTCTTCAAGGGGACATAGCAGCCACTTTTTGAATGGCTGCTAATACACCTTTGCTTTGGCCTCAAAATATGCAGTATTTTTTCCCTCCTCCTCTACTTTTAGTGGCTGGGCCCTGGGAGATGTTATTTGACACTAGTAAATAACGAGATTAGATACTTCCACTGAATGATGGAATTTTCTCTTTTGGCAGGTGTTGTTCATCATGATTGACATTGATCAACATCTTTGGGCATGTGATTGACAATGGAAGTACATTGTATGCATGTACAATATACTCAATACTCATTCACATGAGGGCCAGTATCTTATTGTTAAAGGAGGTCCCCAGATTCTGATAAGACCCTCGCAGACATCTAAAACCACAGGGGCCAGGGTTGTTGGCTCATCAGAATGGGATTAATACAGTTATGTTCAAAATAATAGCAGTGTGTTGGAAAAAGTGAATAAAGCTAAAATCCTTCTAATAACTTTTATTTCCATACATACAAATGCATTCGGAACACTAAACATTCTATTCCAAATCAAAACATGAAGAAAAATATATCAAATTTGTGTTGTTCCTCTAAAAAAATTGAAGAAAAGTGAATATTAGACTGTTCAAAAAATAGCAGTGTTTGTATTCTTCTTTACAAACTCAAACATTCACTATATAAACTGAAAAATGTTTGAAGATTTTGCTTTCCTTTGAATCACTTAATTAATATTTAGTTGTATAACCACTGTTTCTGAGAACTGCTGTACATCTGTGTTGCATGGAGTCAACCAACTTCTGTCACCTGTGAACAGGCATTCCAGCCCAGGTTGATTGGACTACATTCCACAGTTCTTCTCTATTTCTTGGTTTTGCCTCAGAAACTGCATTTTTGATGTCACCCCACAAGTTTTCTATTGGATTAAGATCTGGGGATTGGGCCGGCCACTCCATAACGTCAATCTTGTTGGTCTGGAACCAAGATGTTGCACGTTTACTGGTGTGTTTGGGGTCGTTGTCTTGTTGGAACACCCATTTCAAGGGCATTTCCTCTTCAGCATAAGGCAACATGACCTCTTCAAGTATTCTGATGTATTCAAACTGATCCATGATCCCTGGTATGCGATAAATAGGCACAACACCGTAGTATGAGAAACATCCCCATATCATGATGCTTGCCCAACCATGCTTCACTGTCTTCACAGTGTACTGTGGCTTGAATTCAGTGTTTGGGGGTCGTCTGACAAACTGTCTCCGGCCACTAGACCCAAAAAGAACAATCTTACTTTCATCAGTCCACAAAATGTTGTGCCATTTCTCTTTAGGCCAGTCAATGTGTTCTTTGGCAAATTGTAACCTCTTCAGCACATGTCTTTTTTTCAACAGTGGGACTTTGCAGGGGCTTCTTGCAGATAGCTTGGCTTCACATAGGCGTCTTCTAATTGTAACAGTACTCACAGGTAACTTTAGACCTTTTTTGATCTTCCTGGAGCTGATTGTTGGCTGAGTCCTTGCCATTTTGGCTATTCTTCTATCCATTCGAATGGTAGTTTTTCGCTTTCTTCCACGTCTTTCAGGTTTTGGTTGCTATTTTAAAGCATTTTAGCTGGGTAGCCTATCATTTTCTGCACTTCTTTATGTTTTCCCCTCTCCAATCAACTTTTTAATCAAGGTACGCTGTTCTTCTGAACAATGTCTGGAACGACCCATTTTCCTCAGAATTTCAGAGAGAAATGCACTTTAACCAGCATGTATAACATTTGCTGCCTTCCTTCCTTAAATAAGGGCAATAATTGCCACCTGTTTTAAAAAGAATAGAACTTCACACTGATATTATTTTGAACATGCCCCTTTCAATTAGTGATTCAATTACACAGAATCAGCAGCATGCATGTCATGACTGTTGGGTCTGTTGGATTTCTATTACTCTACTACACCTGCTAGTAAATTGTTTGCCATGTAGAAATATAATTTCTACCAAACACAGTGATTGATCAGGTTAGTGATGTCTGACTGCTATTATTTTGAACACAACTGTATGTATATATATATATATATATATATATATATATATATATATATATATATATATAATTTTCCAATTTTCCTTGAAATTTTCCACAGTCTGTCATGTTACAACCAAAAATGTAAATGTGTTTTATTGGAATTTTATGGGATTGACCAACACTAAGGCACATAATTGTGAACTGGAAGGAAAATGATAAATGGTTTTCAATTTTTTTTTACAAATAAATATCTGAAAAGTGTGGTGTGCATTTGTATTCAGCCAAAAGGCGAGCCAGAGTCAATACTTTGTAGAATCACCTTTTGCAATTACAGCTGCAAGTCTTTTTGGGGATGTCTCTTCCAGATTTGCACATCTAGAGAGTGAAATTTTTGCTCATTCTTTTGTGCAAAACATCTCAAACTCTGTCAGATTGGATGGAGAGCATCTTTGAACAGCTATTTTTAAGTCTTGCCACAGATTCTGGATTTAGGTCTGGTCTTTCACTGGCTCATTCTAACACATGAATATTCTTTAATCTAAACCATTCCCCATTGTAGCTCTGGCTGTATGTTTAGGGTGGTTTTCCTGCTGGAAGGTGAACATCTGCCCCAGTCTCAAATCTTTTGCAAACTCTAACAGGTTTTCTTCTAAGATTGCCCTGTATTTGGCTCCATCCATCTTCACATCAACTCTGACCAGCTTCCCTGTCCCTGCTAAAGAAAAGCTTCCCCACCAAATGATGCTGCCACCACCATTTTTCACAGTGGGTATGGTGTGTTCAGGGTGATGTGCAATGTTAGTTTTCTGCCACAAATAGCGTTTTGTTTATAGGCCAAAAAGTTAAATTTTGGTCTCATCTGACCAGAGTATTTTCTTCCACATGTTTGCTGTGTCCCCCACATGGCTTCTCACAAATTGCAAACAGGACTTCTTATGGCTTTCTTTCAACAATGGCTTTCTTCTTGCCATAAAGACCAGATTTGTGGAGTGTATGACTAATAGTTGTCCTGTGGACAGATTCTCCCACCTGGGCTGTGGATCTCTGCAGCTTCTCCAGAGTTACCATGGGCCTCTTGGCTGCTTCTTTGATTTATGCTCTCGTTGTCAGTCAGTTGTCAGTCGCCTGTCAGTTTAGGTGGACTGTCATGTCTTGGTAGGTTTGCAGTTGTGCCATACTCTTTATACTTTCAGATGATGGATTGAACAGTGCTCTGTAAGATGTTCAAAGCTTGGGATATTTTTTTTTATTACCTAACCCCGCTTTTAAACCTCTCCACAACTTTATCCCTGACCTTTCTGGTGTGTTCTTTGGTCTTCATGATGCTGTTTGTTCACTAATGTTCTCTAACTCTAATTTATATTGAAATTAAAATACACACAGCTATATACTAATTAGGTAATTTCTGAAGGCATTTGGTTCAACTAGATTTTAGCTAGGGGTATCAGAGTAAAGGGGGCTGAATACAAATGCATGCCACACTTTTCAGATATTTATTTGTAAAAAAAATTTTGGAAACCATTTATCATTTTCCTTCCCCTTCACAATTATATGCCACTTTGTGTTGGTCTATCACATAAAATCGCAATAAATACATTTAATTTTTGGTTGTAAAATTTCAAAATGTGGAAAATTTCAAGGGGTATGAATACATATAATACATATACACACACACTGCCAAAAGTAGTGTGACATCCCTCCAAATCATTGGACTCAGGTGTTCCAATCACCTCTATGGCCACAGGTGTATAAAATTAAGCACCTAGGCATGCAGACTGCTTCTATAAACATTTGTGAAAGAATGGGTCGCTCTCAGTAGCTCAGTGAATTCAAGCGTGGTACCGTGATAGGTTGCCACTGTAACGGAACCGACCCAGACAGCGCTTGAGTACTTCCGTTAGAATACCCCCACAGCCGACCATACAAGACTAGATGACACCAGTCTGTCTGAACATGGAACTCTTTATTTTAAACTCAAACAGGCTTTTTATACAATACACACTGAGACTGAACACATGATCATATGCAAACGCAGCTATATACAGAAATAGACTTAACACTCTAAACAGTAAGTTAATTAGGTTAGCTAGCTGGGTGACCAAAATGAAAGGTGAATGGGAATTCACACCTAGGCAATGATTTGATGAATTAGGATCTCACTACAGAGCAGACAGTCCGGCTCCTTCAATTCACATGTCTAGTTCAGAATCAACAACCAGGAATAGTCTTCATATGGCTGATAAATATTACTGTCCCATCTGAAGTAATTCCAACCGCATTTTCAGCGTCCATTAGTCACCCTGTGCCCCTGAGAGACAGGGTGACTTGCACATAAGAGGGATATGGGGAGCTGAGACAAGGGTCTTCCAACCTCTGCAAAGTAAGCTGGGTTCCATGAGCCCCCCACCCAAAGTGACTCCCGTCACAGCCACCTGTGCAATAAGTCTATCTGTGACATTTCCTTGCTGCTAAATATTTCATGGTCAACTGTTGATGGTATTATAACAAAGTGGAAGCAACTGTGAACAACAGCAACTCTGTCATTTTACGTGGCCTACCACTTCCTGGCTAAGCGGGGTCAGCGCATGCTGAAGCACACAGTGCGCAGAAGTCACCAACTGTCTGCAGAGTCTATAGCTACAGACCCCTAAAGCACGCTGCCACTGAACTCTAGAGCAGTGGAGGCATGTTCTCTGGAGTGATGAATTACCGTTCTTTGTCTGACAATGGATGTGTCTGGGTTTGGCAGTTACCAGGAGAATGTTACTTGTCTGACTGCATTGTGCCAAGTGTAAAGTTTGGTGGAGGGGGGATTATGGTGTGGGGTTATTTTGCAGGGGTTGGGCTTGGGCCCTTAGTTCCAGTGAAGGGAACTTCTAAGGCATCAGCATACCAAGACATTTTGGACAATTTCATGCTTGCAACTTTGTGGAAACAGTTCGGGGATGGCCCCTTCCTGTTCCAACATGACTGTGTACCAATGTGCAGGTCCATAAAGACATGGATGAGTGAATTTGGGGTGGAGGAGCACACAGAGTCCGGACCTCAACCCGAAAGAACACCTTGGGGATTAATTAGAGAGGAGACTGTGAGCCAGGCCTTCTCATTCGACATCAGTGACTGACCCCACAAATGCACTTCTCGAAGAATGGTCAAACATTCCCATAGACACGCTCCTAAACCTTGTGGACAGCTTTCCCAGAACAGTTGAAGCTGTTATAGCTGCAAAGGGTGGGCCAACTCAATATCGAACCCTACGGACTAAGACTGAGATGCCATTAAAGTTCATGTGCTGGTAAAGGCAGGCGCCTCAATACATCTGGTGTGTGTGTGTCTATATATATATATATATATATATATATATATATATATATATATATACACACACACATACTCAAAGAATAAAAAAGTTATATTTTTGTAAAAATATTGCTCTACAAGTTTTTGATATTTATGCTGCTTAGGCTGACTAATTGAAACCCCATGATATTGTTTTTGTGGGATTTCAATACACATTCAACATTCAAATGTATTATATTTAAGAGTATCAAAACCAAAGGCTTTAGGTTGTGCCAGGGACTCAGGACCGAAACACTCACATATAACATGCCACTCACCTTACTTCTGAGATTCAGACTTTATTCAAACTGATTAAATATAAAAGAGTCAGTACCAAAGGCTTCAAAATGCATTCGGCCTCATCCAAAGCAATATCTAAATGCACACATCCCATCTGGATGCGTATCAGGGTAGAATTACTGGCTTCCAAAACCACAAAAGGTAAAACCATGTTTAAACTTCTGTAGTGGACATACAGTATCAATTTTCAGATGTTAAATGCATGTGGGCAGATTTCCAGCTTTAGATTTTGTCTTCGGGTTCAGGATAAAAGCTACTATTTTGACATTACCATTTCAAATAGCATACTTAGGGTGTATGTCCATATTTATGGAAAACGTCTGTGCAATATACATTTTCCATGTCTTAACCCTTTAAAAGTGCTGCAATTACAGAAAATACCCGGTAAGTAGTGATGAACCAGACATGCCTGGATTTGGATTGGTGAACATTCAACAAACCGAATTAAAATGAACTTTTATTTAACAGTTGTGGGCATTTTCTTAGCTGAAAGTCAAGGGATTGGCAACGAATGGGCATGTGAGATCAGGCACTGAGCTGGGGGACATGAACCAAAGAAAAAAGAAACATTTAATGGGGAGCGGCCATTTAAAAGAAAATGCAGTCACTTTAAATAACATGCTTGGTGGAATGCCTTAAAGTGATACTAAGTATACACTGGTAAATTTACATTATCCCTTCTCTTTTTGTATGTGGATGATGGCACTGTAATTATTTTAATTAAAAAATATCTAAGTTCCTTTTTCCTAATTGATATACAGCTGTCACATGACCTAACTCTTCCTCAGCCTAAATTTAGGGAAACAGTGGTAGGAGGATCTTCTAGCCCTCTGCTACTGGTCACATCTTCAAAATAAGAAAAAAATAGCCTTTGGATTACAAAGTAAAAATAAATAATTAATATCAATAAACTGTTTCAAATTGTCATACAAACATACTGTATATTTATTATTATTTTTTTTCAATAAGTGTGTGTGGACTTCTGGCAATCACGGGCTGTGTCACACCCCTCCAACCTATGTCTTAGAATAACAGGGAGGTAAAGCCTTCATCAATCAAGATGTTATATCCCACCCCCATTGTGTTAAGCTGGTTAGTAGGCATGGAGGAGGAGGGAGGGAGTGGACTGTAATTTACCACTGAGTATATACACTCACATGTGTTACTCTATAGTCACATGGGCTGCTCAGATGTGATAGGGAGAGACTGGGGACATGCACAAAAGCGGAGATGGAGAACAGCAGGATCAACCAGTTTTTTTTACAGAATACAGAAAATGAATCCCACAGTGAATGAGAGTATAAACAGAATGTAATACAGCATTGATTGATAGTTTTTTATGATGTGGATTTAATACCACTTTATAACTGTACATGGAACTATAGAATGCTATGATTCTCGGGGACAGTGTCAATGACACCATATTCTTGCATCATATAAATTGCACAACTAATCATTTACTTTCCTTTTACATAGTTGCTTAACCTACATACCATACAGTAGCAGTAATCCAATATATTTGCTTTCCACCCCAAAAGATATTTGTTGAAGGTAGTTTTCAGAAACAATTGATTTTTTTGTGTAGCAGTAATAAGGTGGTGTCTAAACACTATAACCTCACAGAAAACCTCTGCAGAGCACTGGATGGACTTTGATTTACCAAACATTCACTGTATCTGCAGTTGTCACACAGCTTCAAAACAATTAGGTTTTGGGTGTTGGTGGTGCCCAAATACTGTGACCTGACAGACAAATTCCTACAGAGCACAGAAAGGACCCTTCTTTAACAAACAATGCAATTGTTGCACAGCTGTGAAAACATTGTGTTTCAGTGGTGCCCAAGCATTGTAACTGAACCGAAAAATTCCTGCAGAGCACAGAATGGATCCAGCTTTAACACACTTGTAATATATCTGCAGCAGCCACATAGCTGCAAAAAAAAAATAGTTTTTGGATGTTGGTGGTGCAAAAGCACCAGCCTCTGAAATTTATTGAGACAGGTTCTCCAGTAGTGCATCCTCCAGATGTTTCATCCTCCGCTCCCTCTACTTTGCAACTTTCCAGCAGGAACAAAACTGGTGCAAGCATGATAACAACTCGCCATATTTGTTACTTGCTCAAACAGTGAAAATACAGCTCATCATGCTGTAAAAGAAAAGAAGCTCAGCTTCCCCCAGGTTGTCCTCGTGCCATACTTGCACAGGTTCTCACTGATGACCTTCTGCTGCATATGCAGCCACTTCAGAGTGGCCTGGTGGCAATATCAGATGGTTTGCAAGCTTATGAATCCCTGCTGAATTACACCAAGCTGAACACTAGCTGGTAGGACCCCCTGAAATGGCCAGAAACTATTCTGGCCTGCCTGAGATTTTGTATACCCAGTACACCTATCCAGGTACCACTGCACCACCAAATTGAGGACATGTGCCAG
This sequence comes from Staurois parvus, assembly GCF_062004578.1. NCBI lineage: Eukaryota > Metazoa > Chordata > Amphibia > Anura > Ranidae > Staurois > Staurois parvus. The sequence continues at coordinate 197,792 of NW_028318484.1, read as the reverse complement.
AGCAGACAGAAGGTTGATGTTATTGTTGCACACCACCTATACTGGCACAAGTTGTTATGAGGTTAATCAGAGAGAGCCCCACCAAAACTGGATGAAGGGGCACTGGGAATCTGGGTGGCTTGGGATGTAAATTTGTTTTTACTGTAACAGTTGGGGCAGTGAAACCTGTCTGCTCAATGTTACAGCTGGTGGGGTGGGGTGGGGTTGGCAGAATCATAGTAGAAGCATGGCCCATGCAAACCATCTTTCCTACTGGAGGAGCCATAGGGTAGACCTTTTACATCCCTTGGCATACAATCTTCTTTACACCCACTACACAGGATTCCCACGCAGCAGCCTGCGGTTATAGAGGTGGAAAGGGAGGAGCTGGAAGCATGAGTGTGGCCCTTTAGCTGATGGCATTCTGGTGCTGTTTTCAACTAGTTTGGTGAAAGGTCAGATGTCTACATAATACAAGTGCTACCCAAATGTTGCTATGTTTGATACAGATGGCAGAGACTGCAAATCGCAACAGTTTTGTCTGCTGCACAAATGATGAAAAACACCCACAGAGGTGAGCTCTGAGGAGTGAACTGGGAGACAACAGTGCCTTCATTCATGGAACAGGTTCATCTGGTGGAACAGGTTGGCTGGTCCCTTCAATTCTCTGCAAGCTGCCCCTGGATGACATCCTGCCTAGCTGGGATTGTGCTTCTCCCTCACTTTCCTCCTCTGCTCTAATGGGTACACAGGTATGGCCAGAGACCTCCATGTAAAAAATATGTAGGTGAACAAGAGTGTCCACACTACAGACACAGAGGTTACTTTCAGAGACTAACACGGCAATGAAAAAATTGTATAAACTTTATTAGTTGTCAAATGACATAACAGATACACAAAACATTTCAATACAAGCTTCATCCATCCCCACTATTTAAAGATAACATTGTCTTCCCACATAAAATATTATAGACATCAAAAAGTGATCACGCTAAAGGGGTGGGCGAGTCAGTAAGTAGAATACCTCCTTCCTTACTGGCTTACCAACACCACAAGTAAAAAATAAACCTCCCAGGAGGGCAATGTCTGCTATGGTGGCTAGCATAAGCGCTTAACAAAAGTTAGTATTGCTGCAGTCCTACTTATAGAATGGTCAAAACAGAGGAAAAAACGTGCATGGAAAACATACTGGATAGTCACTAACATAATTTGTGTAATGGTAATATGCATATGGTCTTCTCTAAGTGCTTGCATGTAAGGAGCGGCAGCAGGCAGAAAGTGGAGCACATATAGAGACACAGCCAGTGCAGTATCACAGTGTTCAGCAGTTCTCTGGATCCATCCAGCTATAGTGCTATGCTGATTGGAGTCACCTGTTTGTGAAGCAACTTTAACTACTTGACCTCCAGAGGATTTACCCCCCTTAACCCCTTCACGCCTAAGGGTAAAACAAATCTAAAGGCCTAAGCACAATTCTGCACCGTTGACATGTGATAGCAAAACCGTACATATCATCACAACTACTTTGCACATCCAGGTGGATTATACCTTGATTTTTTCAGGACAAATTGGGCTTTCATTTGGTGGTAAATGGTAATGGATATCTCCTGTTTTTTTTTTTTATTATCAAAGGAAAACTGGCCAAAAATAGTAAAAAAAAATCCTTTTTTTTAATTTAGCTATGTGTTTCTTGTTACGACCATAACCTACCACCAAAGAGCAACCCAAAATAAATTCTCCGGCTCTTGACGATCGCAGCGATACCATATATGTGTATGTTATTTGTTGTTTGTACCCGTAGTACAGCCCAGAAACCATAGTGCGCATTTTGTTTTTGTCTTTTTTTTTTTTTTTTTTTACCTAAAACACACTAACTGACACTGACATTAACACTAACTGACACTGATACCAATTTTTTTTAAATCCTGACCTTTGACCCTGACCTAAACACTAACCCTGGCACTGAACTAGATCAAACCTTGATCTAGGTATTTTTTTTTATTTTTTATTTTATTTTTTAATATTTATCTTTTTTTTTTTTTTTACAAACTTTTTTTTCTTCTCTCTGACAGGAGTTCGAGAGATACAATGTATCTCTCTTCTACATTCATAGAGAGAGAGAGAAAAAAAAAACAAGGGGGTCGGGCTGCACAGTGACTGATCACTGTGATAGCCAATCAGAGGCTATCACAGCGATCATGTGACCCGGGACCGGGAGTCATGGGTCCCGATCGTTAGAACAGGACCCGGTGCTCTCAGTGACACCGTGGTCTCGGTGATGGAAGCGCGCCGAGGGGCGCGCTCCCAACACAAAGACAGGTACGCAAATATGCGGCCCCACGGAAAAAAGCCCAGGTCCGTGAGACCGCATATTTGTGTTACGTCGGCGTCAAGGGGTTAATGACCAGGCCTCTCTTTGCTACTCGGCGCTGCACTAATTCAACTGATAATTGCGCGGTCATGCAATGCTGCACCCAAACGAAATTTACGTCCTTTTTTTCACACAAATAGAGCTTTCTTTCGGTGGTATTTGATCACCTGTGCGCTTTTTATTTTTCACGCTATAAACAAAAAAAGCCAAAAATTTTGAAGAAAAATGATATTTTTTACTTTCAGCTATAAAAAATATATAGTAAACTCAAAGCTGGTTATAAATTTAGGCCAAAATGCATTTTGCTACATGTTTTTGGTAAAAAAAAATCCCCAATAAGTGTATATTCATTGCTTTGTGTGAAAGTTATAGTGTCTACAAATTATGGTATAGATACTGCAATTTACGCCATTTTTTTGCTATACAGCGCTGCACTAGTTTAACGGACAATTGCACGGCCCTTTTTTTTCCCACAAATTGAGCTTTCTTTTGGTGGTGTTTGATTGCCTGTGCGGTTTTTATTTTTTGCGCTATAAAAAAAAAAAGGCTGACAATTTTGAGGAAAAAAAACAATATTTTGGACTTGCTATAAAACATGTCCAGTAAAAAAAAATGTAAAAATCAAATTTAGTCATAAATTTCTGCCAAAATGCATTCCGCGACATGTCTTTGCTAAAAAAAAAATCCAATACGTGTAAATTAATTGGTTTACATGAAAGAGATAGCGTTTACAAATGGCGGGAAAGATACTGTGATTTTTAGTTTTTTTTTATACTAATAACGGCGGCGATCAGCGACTTATGGCGGCGATCAGTGACTTATTGCGGGACTGCGGCGAACATTCTGACATTGGGGGGTACTGACTTGGGGTCACTGACATCCCCAATACAGTGATCAGTGCAAAAAAAAAAAAACACTGACACTGTACTAATGGCACTGGGGAGGAAGGGGTTAAGTTTATTATTCAGGGAAAGGGTTAACTGTGTGAGGGGAGTGTTTTACTAGGGGGTGGGGGTGTGTACCGCTGTTCAGGAGAGAGAAACTCTTCTGTCCCGATCAGCATGTCCTGGAGCTGTCAGGGAACTGACAGAAAGCACAGCTACTGCAGCCCTGCTCTCTGTCAACGATTGCCGACGATTGCCGGGACATAGCCGGTAACGACCGGCTATGACCCGGCGACTGACATCCGCGGCTGTGATCGGCGGGAACAGGTAGGGCGGCGGCGCGCCTCGTGCGTGCCCCCTTTCTGTTTTGAAAACACACGTTTTAAAACGTGCTTTTGCCCAGCCGTGCCGCCCTGCCACCATATTTCTACAGTGGCTGGGCGGCATGTGGTTAAGGATAAGTTCACCTTTCATAACATGTTACAGTGGGGGAAAATAATTATTTGATCCCCTGCAGATTTTGTAAGCTTGCCCACTTACATAGAAATGAAGGGTCTATAATTTTTATCATAGGTGTATTTTAAATGATAGAGACAGAATATCAATCAAAAATCCAGAAAAAAAAAACGATACAAATGTTACAAACTGAGTTGTAGTCCAGTGAGTAAAATAAATATTTGATCCCCTATTAACCAACAATAATTCTGGCTCCCACAGACTGGCTATGTGCTCATATGGTATACAGATTAGTCCTGTCACCTAAGAAGGTGCTCTTAACAACAACTCGTTATGTGTATAAAAGACACCTATCCACAGAATCTCATTCTTCCTAACCATGATTTTTTTTTTGTTGAAAAATATACTTTATTTACAATAAATGTGGTGTATTATGCAGCGCATAATACACCACATTACAATACAGTTCCAGGCATACAATAAATACATACATACAATAAATACATTCACTCAGCGGTATGATGCCTGACGTGATGCACGTGGTGGACGAATCCCAAAACCATCATGTCATGCATAGCGTCGCTTACCCTGAGACTGTTTCTGGCCCCCTAGGTTACCCCCAGGGGCACCGCCGCATAATACCGTAGCATCCGTAAAAACATTTTCAGAATATACAAAATCATGCAAGTTCAAACAAGTACAAATTACAACAAGCATTGGGTGTGTGGGGGGGGGGAGAAAGAGGAGAAAGGGGTCACAGGCCCGAAGCTTTATTGAAGGGACAAAGACAGGCAAGGGGGAGTAGGGAGAAGGAGAGACCTTCAGACCTCCTCTTCCTCCTTAAAGTCCATCAAGTTATAGTCTCTGAGCAGACTGAGGATCAGTCTGCGGCACTCCTCAATGGACATCCTCTCCCGCTGGTGGATGAGGCGCTTCCTGGCGCACCATAAAGCGTCCTTAAAACAACACAGCACCCGCCAGGTGCTGTCAATGTCCTCCAGGGTAAAAGTTCCACAGAAAAGTCCGTTCAACACCCCAAAGTGTGTGATGGCTGTCTGTGGCACAAAGTCCTTGAGTTCAGGTTCCAGGGCCCTCAACAGGTCCTGAGCAAAAGAGCACTCCCAGAAAACATGCTGAGCCGTTTCCTCATGGATGATGCAGAAAGGGCAGTGTCTGTATCTGCTCAGGTTCCTGGCATGCATAAATGTCCTGAGAGGCAACCCCCCTTGGATTGCCATCCATGCCAGGTCCTTGTGCCTGTTGGTGAGGCTCTTTGAAGAAACATTCCTCCAGACCACCTTGCAGGTATCTGAAGGCAGGCCTGAAACCGACTCCAAAATGTCACTTGCTCTGATGAGCTTGTAGATGGTCTTCGATTTCCACAAGTCAGGCTTGACTCCCTGTAGCCCCTGCTCCTTGATAAACTTAAAGGTATCCAGGTAACACCAAGGAGTGTCCCAGTTGTAGGGGATGGAACTGTCCCAATTGTCCCATCCAAGGGACCTCCAGAGAGGCAAAAGAATGAAGGAAGCGTGACATTGTGTTTCCGCCAGAGTCCATAGTCCATTTTTGTAAAGTCCTGTGGATGCAGTTGCAGGCAAAGAACACTCTCAGTTGGGTGGCAATGTTGGGCACGCCCTTACCGCCCTTGAGGGGTTCATGAACATGACTGCCCGCATTACTCTGTCCATCTTGGAGCCCCAGATGAAGTGAAACACCGCCCTGGTGATGGCCTTGCAGGTGTTGGCACGTGGGGGCCAGGCCTGGGCGAGGTAATGCAACACAGGGAGAATCTTGCTGCGGAGTACCAGTGTCTACCTTTCAATGGTAAGTTCTCCGAGGCTCCAAAGTCCAAACTTTTGTTTTATCTTCGACAGTCTCTCCTCCCAAGACTTCAGGGCTGCGCCCTCCGCACCAAACCAAACTCCCAGAATTTTGATGAAGTCCATCTTGATGCCGAAGGGCATGGATGCAGAAGAAGGCAGGAACCACTTTCCGAAGAGCATGACCTCCGACTTCCCGCAGTTGAATTTTGCCCCGAAGCTTGGCCGAAGTCCTCGCAGGTCTGGACGAGCAGGTCGATTGAGCGCTGGTCGGCATAGAACACCGTCACGTCGTCCATGTAGAGCGAGCACTTCACTTCCCTTCTGTCTGGTCCCGGCGCGGTGATTCCCCTGATCTCTGGATTTCGCCTGATGCATTCCGCGAAGAGCTCTATACAGCAAACAAAAAGCAGAGGTGAGAGAGGGCAGCCTTGTCTGACCCTGGAGAGGACCGGGAAGGGGTCAGTTTTCCAGCCATTCACCAGCACCGTACTACAGATGTCATTATACATAAGGTCGACATACAAACAAAACATTTCCCCAGACCAAACCTGGACAAGGACAGAGGCCTTTTCCTGATCAAGGCTGACCAGGGCCGCGTGCACACGGCAATCCTTGATGAACAGGACCGTGTCCTGGGACGAGCGCTAGGCTGTCCTCAATCCTGCGGCCAGGAATGCCGCAAGTCTGATCCAGGTGGATGATCTGTCCGATGACGGCCTTCAACCTGTTGGCCAGAACTTTGGTGAGGATCTTGTAGTCCACGTTCGAGAGAGAGATGGGACGCCAGTTTTTTAAATCACATCTCTCCCCCTTACGCTTGTACAGGATCGTGATCATCCCCTCCTTCAACGAAGGAGGCATTCTGCCCTCCACCACCATCTCCTCATACAACTCAAGCAGGTCCGGGCCCACGAGGTCCCACAGCGCTACATAGAGCTCTGCTGGGAGACCATCGCAGCCCGGGGTCCTGCCCTGCCTAACCATGATGGGCAAGACCAAAGAGCTGTCAAAAGACATCAGGAACAAGATTGTAGACCTGCACAGGGCTGGAATGGGCTACAAGACCATCAGCAAGAAGCTTGGTGAGAAGGAGACAACTGTTGAAGTGATTATTCGCAAATGGAAGAAATACAAAATAACCATCAATCGCTCTTGGTCTGGAGCTCCATGCAAGATTCCGCCTCATGGGGTGAGGATGATCATGAGAAAAGTGAGGGATCATCCCAGAACTACACAGGAGGAGCTTGTGAATGATCTCAAGGCAGTTGGGACCACAGTTCCCAAATAAACCATTGGTAACAGAATATGTCGCAATGAATTGAAATCCTGCAGCACCTGCAAAGTCCCCCTCCTCAAGAAGACACATATTCAGGCCCATCTGAAGTTTGCCAATGAATTTAAATGATTCAGAGAAGGATTAGGAAAAAGTGCTGCAATTAGATGAGACCGAAATTGAGCTCTTTGGCATTAACTTGACTCACCATGTTTGGAGGAAGAAAAATGCTGACTATGACCTTAAGAACTCCATTTCTACAGTCAAGCACGGATGTGGAAATATTATGCATTGGGGCTGTTTCTCTGCTAAAGGTACAGGCTGACTTTTCTGCATTGAGGGGCCAATGAATGGGGCCACAGATTGTAAAATTTGGGATGAGAACCTTCTGCCCTCAGCCAGAACACTGAAGATGGGTCATGGATAGGTCTTCCAGCATGACAATGAACCAAACCATACCACCAAGGTAATAAAGGAGTGGCTCAAGAAGAAGCACATTAAGGTCATGTAGTGGTCTAGCCAGTCTCCAGAACTTAATCCTATAGAAAATTTATGGAGGGAGCTGAAAATTTGAGTTGCCAAGCTACAGTCAAGAAACCATAAGGATGTAGAGAAGATCTGTAAAGAAGAGTGAACCAACATCCCTCCTGAGATGCGTGCAAACCTGGTAATCAACTACGAGAAACGTCTTACCTCTGCTTGCCAACAAGGGTTTCTCCACCAAGTACTAAGTCATGTTTTGCTTGGGGATCAAAGAACTGCAACTCAATTTATAACATTTGTATCGTGTTTTTCTGGATTATAGTTGATATTCTGTCTCTATCATTTAAAATACACCTATGATAGAAATTATACACCCTTCATCTCTTTATAAGTGGGCAAACTTACAAAATCTACAGGGGATCAAATCATTATTTTCCCCACTGTACATGTTACACCCATATTCAAGGTGTAACATGTTATGATTGGACCGGCCCCTGCACTTGCCCATGGCCCAGTCTGCCCCTGGTCATGACCCATTATTTGAGAAATGTGCCTTTAGAGGCTCCAGAAACAAAAAATAATAAATGCGCAGTTGTTTACCTGCAAAAAAATGAGCATTGATTATTTTTTGTTAAAAGGTAAACTTATCCCTGATCCCATTAGGGCTTAGAGTTTAAGGCTATCACTGACCATTCAAAACTGTTGTACTGCAATGTCCATGCTGAACTTATGTAGCAAAGAAGTGAAGAGTATAGTATAGCAAGTGATAGAATTGCAGTCCAAAATGTAAGCCTCTCGTGGTATGTGCGTCAGTAAAGATTAATCCACCACTCACAGGGACATCCACTCCAGCTGGTACTCAGCACTGTCAATACAGGTGAAAGGCTATAATGCATAGAAGGCTGTTCCTAAAATGTTCTGTAGCCCTGCCAACTGTCAGAGTTGTCAGCTGAATTATTTGAACACAACCTGAGCCTCATGCTGCAAGAGGATGTGTATCAATTAATGAACTTTGAAGTTGAGAAGGGTAATTAAGCCTAGAGCAAGGGGCATCAGGCAGGGCAACAGTATGACTAGCTGTGAATGAGGAGGCAGAATAGGGCACTTAAGCCGACCATACATTGGTCGAATTCCAAAAGAAAATATTTTTGAATAAAAATTCTAAGAATTTTTGTTCGAATTTCACACCATTAGTGGGCCACAGCAATGGCCGATTTTTGGAGCGACCATCGAATGTGAAGTGATTGGGCATGTTGGAATTTGTTTGAAAAATGAACAAATTTCTGGGAGAATCTTGTGAGAAAAGTAAAAAGAATTGAGCATGAGCTGTGATCTGGAAAGAAAAGAAAATTCTTGGCTATGAAAATTCTTTTCTGTAGCAACATGAAGTGAAATTAAAGGCTTTGGATGGTCAAATTTCAAAATCAATGGTGGCACCGTTGGATTACAAAATGCATGAAAATTCAGATCTTCTAAAGAAAATTTGTTCGGAATTCGACCCATGTATAAGGTCCGGGCAGTGGACTGAAATCATGTGCACCTGGATGACTGAGGAGGATAATAATGAAGGCTTTATTAACCACTTCACATCCTCCTCTGTGTGATCTGGCTGTCTAGCACACCTTCAGCGCCCAAAAGAAAAAAGTGCCTGCCAGCAGAAAATGCGACCACTGCTTTGGCCTGTGGATACAGAGACTGCTGGTCTCCTCATAACTGCAAGGGAACTTCTACCTCTCCCTGTACGGCTGCCAGACATAATGCTATGTAGGGAGTGTTTCCTACTTTTATGTACAGAATTTGAAAGGGCTGTATGAGGGTAGGTCATATTTGGGTGTTCTGTAAACTATGGTGCGTGGATACACTGTAAACTGTGGTGCTTGGGTGGACTAAACAGCATCCCAATGATCAGCTGCAAAAGGCAGCTGTTGTGGTAATACTAACAAATTCACATCAACGTTGCTGCTTCTCACCTAGGAAAAAATATAAGTAAAAGACCCTAAACTCCTAGATGCTAACAAAATAAAATCCAAATAAAATAAAGCTCAAACACAAAGGAAAGTAAAAAAAACACTACAAGCAAAATAAAACACTGCAAAAAAATTTTAAGCCTGGTGATGATGCCACCAGGAATCACAAGAACATATGAATATGTCTATAGCTTTATTAGATAACAGGAAAAACATATTATACCATGCAAATACAGTGCATTGAAAAAGTATACATACCCCTTGAAATTTTCCACATTTTATCATGTTACAACCAAAAACAAATGTATTTTACTAGGATTTTATGTGATAGACCAACACAAAGCGGCACATAATTGTGAAGTGGAAAGAACATTTTTTACAAATAAATATCTGAAAAGTGGCATGCATTTGTATTCAGCCCCCTGAGTCAATACTTTGTAGAACCACCTTTTTGCTGCAATTACAGCTGCAAGTCTTTTTGGGCATGTCTCTACCAGCTTTGTACATCTACAGAGTGACATTTTTGCTCATTCTTCTTTGCATAATAACTCAAGCTCTGTCAGATTGGATGGCGAGAGTCTGTGAACAACAATTTTCAAGTCTTGGGACAGATTCTTAATTGGATTCAGGTCTGGACTTTGACTGGGTCATTCTAATACATGAATATGCTTTGATCTAAACCATTCAATTGTAGCTCTGGCTGTATGTTTAGGGTTGTTGTCCTGCTAGAAGATGAACCTCCACCCCAGTCTCAAGTCTTTTGAAGACTCTAACAGGTACTCTTCTAAGATTGCCCTGTATTTGGCTCCATCCATTCTCCCATTAACTCTGACCAGCTTCCCTGTCCCTGCTGAAGAAAAGCATCCCCACAACAAAATGCTGCCACCGTCATGTTTCACTGTGGAGATGGTGTGTTCAGGGTGATGTGAAATGTTAGATTTCCACCGCATATTTAGGTCAAAAGGCCAATTTTGATATCATTTAACCAAAGCACCTTCTTCTGCATGTTTGCTTTGTCCCCCACATGGCTTCTTGCAAATTGCAAATGGGACTTCTTATGACTTTCTTTCAACAATGGATTTCTTCTTGCCACTCTTCCATAAAGACCAGATTTGTGGAGTGCACGACTACTAGTTGTCCTGTGAACAGATTTGCCCACCTGAGCTGTGGACCTCTGAAGCTCCTCCAGAGTGGCCTCTTGGCTGCTTCTCTGATTAATGCTGTCCTTGCCCAGCCTGTCAGTTTAGGTGGACAGCCATGTCTTGGTAGGTTTGCAGTTGTGCCATTTTTTTATAACCTAACCCTGCTTTAAACCTCTCCACAACTTTATCCCTGACCTTTCTGGTGTGTTCCTTGGCCTTCGTGATGCTGTTTGTTCACAGAACAGCTGTATTTGTACTGAGATTAAATAACACACTGATGGACTCTGTTTACTAATTATAAAAATATGAGGCGAACCCCCTATACTGAATGGGACTTTGAAGGCATAAATATATTCAATAAAATTGTGAAATCTTTATTTTGTCAAAGTTTCTACACCTATAAAAGTTATGACATAGCACACCATTTACAAACAATTATAATATCGCATAACATTACCATTAGAGAATATCATCAAATTTGTTGTTTGCAGTAATCCTACAAGAATACAAGATAGTTGTGCAAAGATCCAAAGCGTTTCGGAGAGATTTCGCTCCGTCTTCAGGGATAACAAAACTCTGCACAGAGGTGATATGATCTGTGAGATTAGAGACACATTTATGTAGAACCAACATATATGTCTATAAAAGATATTTATATAATTCTAGAAGTATAAATATACTCACAACATAGAAAAATGGACATATATGATTCTCCAATCAGACTTAAAAGCAAGGCTCCAATCTGCTGCCACCTCCCAGCCGTGGCACCGGCGGGCCCCAGACACCCAGGACCCCCCAAAAACAGAACACAAGGGCACCCAGATCACTGAAAAATTGGGTAATTTAATAATACACAGTATCTATATAGAAAAAATACATAGTGGAGAAAAAAGGGCCATGACCCCTAAGAGACACCCACCATTATATTTGCCAGCATATCGATGCTCCTCAAAGGAAGAAACTATTGGCATCTGCACAGATGAGTCAGAAAGCATACAGGTATGGATCTCCACACATATATACCATATAAGCCTTACAGGTATGGATCTCCACACAGTCAAACCATGTAAGCCTTAAAAGGTAACGTTAGTGGAAAAGCCAGTCTGTACCTATATCATTGAAACCAAAAAAGAGTAAAATTGGATAAATTCTAACTACCACGAAGCAAACAAGCCTCATCTTGGATATAACTGTTAACATACTGCTCAACATAAAGTACAGCATCATGCCACAATTTGGAGGAGTCCACACTGGCAACTATGGACAGGGAGTGTAAAAAGTGGACAAGCGGGAACTCAAATATATAGGACCTCACTAAGAGGCCCGTCCAATGACCCAGCAGTGACAATCTGTCTCCAGGTGGAAAAACGGGGAGGGAGAATGGCACCCAAATGCCTATCTCATGCTGCCCCAACGAGGAGTGATGCTGAGCTCCGCCCCCCAATACATTGCTGCGCAGCATCACCACACCATGTAATGCATCATGCGGAGTGACGCGGAGAACCACCGACACGCTGAGAGATCAGGCACGGCCATCAAAACTAAGGAGGAGTGGCAATAGCCAAAGCCCTGGGCCATAGCGGCCATACATTGCTGCACTCTCAGGGTCAGGAAGAACCCCATGGTGCAGCCCCAGCATGCCAGGCACCGAAAAGGAGGGCAAGGTACCTGGGTTCGAAACCCAACAATCCCCCAACCAGAGGTCTGAGGAAGAGGCAAGTCCTCAAAACGCATCAGCCTATTGGATGTCTACACTCCCTATTGCGGACTGTTACTCAGCGCGGTGTTGACCCAGCTGTTCTTTATGATGTGCCTTGACTATATTGTCGTTTGTGAGTACAACACATACTTTATTTTTTATTAAACATTTTTTATGGTAATGCACTAGGCCTGTACGCCCTCTGTTTTTTCTTTCCTCACACAGGTTAGCGTGTGTGAGGCACAGGAAATCCCCATCGCCCCTCCCTGTACCTGGAGGTAGTGGGATCCATTGAATGTAAATGAATTATGCTGAAGAATGAAATTAAGTGCTGAGACAATTAATTCATTATAAGCCCACTCTTGGTGCTTTCTTTGTGCTAAAATATGTTGAATTGCTGCTACTCCCCTATCATGGGGAATGGAACTATATATCTTTTCTACATCTATTGTTACCAACAAAGCCCCTTCGGGTATATGTAAGTTATCAATAATTTACAATAGATGTATGGTATCCTTTACATAAGATGGAAGGCTTGCTATATGAGGTCTGAGGCGTTCATCAACTAATAAACCTAAATGTTCAGTTAGGGCTCCATTGCCAGATATAGTTGGTCTCCCTTGGGGATTGTCTACCTTCTTTTGAATTTTTGGGAGGAAATCAAAAGTTGGAATTCTTGGGAAACTAGTTCTAATAAAGTCCCAGGTACTTTTTGTAATAATACCATTCAGATAGGCCGTATCAACCAACTCGTAAAATTTATTGTTAAACTTATCAATTACATCAGATGAAATTTGGCGATACCAATTTCTATTGGAAAGGATTTTATGACACATATTGGTCAGTATTCATTATGACACTGTTGCCTCCCTTGTCAGATGGTTTAATGATAATGGAGGTATTGGCCGCTAGATCATTTAGAGCCTGTTGTTTGCAGGGATTTACGTTATTTTTTCTTTTCTGGTTGATTTTTAATTTTTCAGTTTCTTCACATGTCAATTTCAAAAAAGCTAGTACATAAGAGTTGGAACTTGGAGGAGGAAACACATCAGATTTTTTCCTAAGCTTAGATGTGTAGGTGGAAGACTGTTGTTAATTTGTTGGAGAAGTTGTGCAATATTAACATGGTTGATCAAATCTGAGGGATCAATTTCCTCCAATAAGGACAAAAGATTGTCCAAAGCTTTTTGTTCCTCCCTATTGAGAGGCATAATTCTAGATATACATACACACTATTTAGAATCAAATTTCGAGCAAAGAATTGTAAATCCTTGATCGCTGAGAATTTGTCCAGATTTTCTGCAGGACAGAAACTTAGACCCTTAGCCAAAACATTTTTCTTCTCTTCTTTTTGATAAATGGTAAGTGGATAAGTTAACAATATTCAAACCTATTTTTCCATTTGTTTTTTCAAGTGTGTTTCTATATCTCTGTGTCCTTTGTTTATAATGGAGGAATTGGGAGTTTGTGGCTGCTTATCAGGAATTCTTTTTTCCTTTGTTTCTCTATATATTAATTAGGTGACTTCTGAAGGCAATTGGCTCGACTAGATTTTTGTTAGGGGTATCAGAGTAAAGGGGGTGAATACAAATGCACGCCACTCTTTTCAGATATTTATTTGTAAAAATATTGAAAACCATTTATCATTTTCCTTCCACTTCACAATTATGTGCTACTTTGTGTTGGTCTATCACATAAAATCCCAGTAAAATACATTTATGTTTTTTGGTTATAACATGACAAAATGTAGAAAATTTTAAGGGGTATGAATACTTTTCAAGGCACTGTAGCAGGTGAAGCTGTATACACATTGTATATACATCACCAGGGGCAGACTGACAACTCATGGGGCCCCCAGGCAGTAAGAGATAATGGGGCCCCCTGTTCCCCTGCCTACACTCAAGCCACACCCACACAACACCCTACCTACATATTGCAGCTCAGCTGCATAGAAGGAGCATTTAAATATTTACTGCAGCAAAGTCTGCATGAATGTTCCCGGCTTCTTTCCATAGAAGCCACTGGGCACTTTCAGGTTTAAAGATGGCTGCCATGTGGGGGAAGTGAAAGAGAGAGGGAAGTGAGAGGGTGAAAAAGAGGAGGGGTGTCAGGGATCACCGCGACGCATGAGTCTGCACATGCGTAGGTGTCCGACAAGACATGCAGGTAGGCGGGCACTAGGACCCAGGAGCGCCTGTCACCTATGACGGCGCCTATCAGTGCCGAGCGGGCTATTTAAACCAGCCCTGCACAGACACAAGTTGCCGTATGGTCTTCCTACCCTGTTCCTGCTAGTGTGTTTTCTGCTGATTGATTCGTTGCTGACCCTGCTGGATCCTGACTTCCACTGACTTCTCCTGATGTGACCCCTGGCTCGTTTGACTACTCTTCTGGACAATTCTACTGATCTGAACTCCTGTTACTGAACCCGGCGGGTGACTTGACTATTCTTTGTCTGCTGCCTTGTACCACGCTGATCCCACTGTTACCGAACCGGCCTGTCTGACCACGCTTATTGCCCTGCTATCCATCCGCTCTGCACGGATCCGGTCACCACTGCTCAGGCCCATCTGCCTCTTCACGTCACGTCTCTTCACACACTTCTGCCGGATCCCTCTACCACAGGTGGGTGTACTCAGGGGCCGCAACCTGGTCTCAGTCTGCTCCAAGTCCATCCCCACCATCAGGGGCCCTGGTGAACAGCAGGCTGGAGCTTAGATTCCGCGCTCTGGGGAATCCTGTTCTGTGGAGTGCTAGAGGTACTGCCAGGCGGTGTCTGACAGAACCATACGGCCATGACAGAGCCTGGAAGAGGTCCATCCCCACTAGAGGACATACAGTTGCAAGAAAAAGTATGTGAACCCCTTGGGATTACGTGGAGTTTTGCATGAATTGGGCATAAAATGTGCTCTGAACGTCATCTAAGTCACACCAATAGAAGAACACAGTCTGCTGAACATAATACTACACAAACATTAGATGTTGCCATGGTTTAATTGCACATAACATGTAAACATTCACAGTGCAGGGAGGAAAAAGTATGTGAACCTTTGGACTTAATAACTGGTTGACCCTCCTTTGGCAGCAATAACCTCAACCAAACGTTTCCTGTAGTTGCAGATCAGACCTGCACAACGATCTGGAGTCATTTTGGACCACTCCTCTTCACAAAACTGTTTCAGTGTAGCAATATTCTTGGGATGTCTGGTGTGAATCGCTCTCTTAAGGTCATGCCACAGCATTTCAATGGGGTTGAGGTCAGGACTCTGACTGGGCCACTCCAGAAGGCGTATTCTGTGCTGTTGCAGCCATTGTTTTGTTGAATGACTTGTATGCTTTGGGTCATTGTCCTGTTGCATCACCCATCCTCTGCGGAGCTTCAGTTGGCGGACAGATGGTCGTACGTTTTCCTGCAAAATGTCTTGATAAACTCTGGAATTCATTTTCCCATCAATGACAACAATCCGTCCAGGCCCTGAGGCAGCAAAGCAGCCCCAAACCATGATGCTCCCTCCGCCATGTTTCACAGTGGGGATGAGGTTTTGATGTTGGGGTGCTGTGCCTTTTTTTCTCCACACATAGTGTTGTGTGTTCTTCCCAAACAACTCAATCTTGGTTTCATCTGTCCACAGTATATTTTGCCAGTAGTGCTGTGGAACATCCAGGTGCTCTTTTGCAAACTTCAAACGTGCTGCAATCTTCTTTTTGGACAGCAATGGCTTCCTCCGTGGTGTCCTCCCATGTACTCCATTCTTGTTTAATGTTTTCCTTATTGTAGATGTGTCAACAAAAATGTTAGCATGTGCCAGAGATTTCTGTAGGTCTTTAGCTGACACTCTGGGATTCTTCTTTACTTCATGCAGCATTCTGCGCTGTGCTCTTGCAGTCATTTTTACAGGACGACCATGCCTAGGGAGAGTAGCAACAGTGCTAAACTTTCTCCATTTGTAGACAGTCTGTCTTACCGTGGACACATGAACTTCAAGGCTTTTGGAGATACTTTTGTAACCCTTTCCAGCTTCATGCAAGTCAACAATTCTTGATCGTAGGTCTTCTGAGAGCTTTTTTCTGCGAGGCATGGTTCACATCAGACAGTGCTTCTTGAAACCAGTAAACCCAAAACAGGTGTGTGTTTTTTAAGGGCAGGACAGCTGTCAGCAACACATCCAATATCATCACACTGATTGGAGTCAAGGTTGGCTCACTCCTGGCTCCAATTAGCTCTGGGAGAAGTCATTAAGCTAGGGCCTCACATACTTTTTCCTCCCTGCACTGTGAATGTTTACATGTTATGTGCAATTAAACCATGGCAACATCTAATGTTTGTGTAGTATTATGTTCAGCAGACTGTGTTCTTCTATTGTTGTGACTTAGATGACTTTCAGAGCACATTTCATGCCCAATTCATGCAAAACTCCACGTAATCCCAAGGGGTTCACAAACTTTTTCTTGCAACTGTATGCCAGCATCTGGTGGCACTGACCCAAGCCGTCAAAACGCTGCAAGAGGGATACACGCATCTCGAGAACCGCATCCAGACGCTAGCCGCACCAGCCGCTACATCTCAGAATCCGGCTACTCCTGCTTTGGCCAGAGAATCTCCGGGACCACCCACCGGAGCAGTGGCCTCGTTGCCTCCACCGGAACCCTGTGTTCCGTTGCCGGAACGTTTCAGCGGGGATCAAGCTAAATTCAGGGCCTTTTGGAACTTCACCCCTTCAGGGCCTGCTTTATTTCAGCCTGCACCCACGAACATTTTCCACAGAATGAGTTAAGGTGGGATTCATTGTGTCTCTACTCCAGAACGAACCCCAGGGCTGGGCCCACCGACTAATGGAGACCCACGATCCCCATCTAGAAATGGTAACTGACTTCTTTAACGCAATGGCAGTCTTATATGATGACCCGCAGCGGGCAGCCTCCGCAGAGATGGCCCTGTACTCTCTCAGACAAGGCCATCGGGCAGCGGAGGAGTATGCTTCGGAGTTTAGACGATGGATGGGGGATACCCAGTGGAATGATGCCACGCTACGCCACCAGTTCCGCATGGGTTTGTCCGAGGCTCTTAAGGATGAGTTAGCCCGGGTGGGCCTACCCGATTCCTGGGAGAATCTCATTACCTTGGCCATCCAAATTGACCGCAGACTGCGGGAACGCAGACTGGAGAGGACCAGCCAGGGTCAGAGATCTACATGGGTACTCCCTCGTGCCCCAGTCCAACCCTTGCCAGGGGGAAACCGGAACTTGGAGTCTGATGATGTCCCCGAACCCATGCAGCTTGGATTGGCACGACCATCACTGTCGGCCAAGGAATGCCAGAGACGACGGGCAAATAACCTCTGTCTCTACTGTGGAGAAGCTGGTCATATGGTGCGTTCTTGCCCAGCAAAACTGAGTAAGTCTGCTTCTGTTTTTTCCTCCGTATCCTCTGAATGCTCTAACCATTCCAATTATTTAGCCATACCCGTTTCTTTTCAGCTTCCAGGAAGAACCGTGTCAGCAACAGCAATAATTGATTCTGGGGCATGCAGTTCTTTTGTTGATTTAGATTTTGCCAACCAACAGAAGATCCCCCTCCAGACCAGGGAATGTGGGCTTAACATCTTCTTGGCTTACAGATCACGTATTAAGTCAGGGTTGGTGGACCGGGAAACTCCCCCTATTTACACTACAGTAGCTAACCACCATCGGGAGTTCCTCCGCTTGGATGCTATAGCCTCCCCTCTTTTCCCAGTCATTCTTGGGCTCCCTTGGTTGCGGGCCCACAACCCCCAGATTGATTGGGAAACCGGGTCCATCCAGTTCCAATCTCCTTATTGCCGGGAACACTGCTACGCCCTGACCTCCGCGACTCCCCCGTCCCTTCTATGTATAGACGGAGACGCCGACTTAATCCAGGCCATCCCTCCGGCCTACCACAGCTTTCTTGACGTTTTTAGTAAGCGAGGGGCAGACATCCTTCCTCCACACCGAACATATGACTGTCCCATTGACCTCCTACCAGGATCTGAGATTCCGTTTGGTCGGATATTTCCCATATCTGAGCGGGAACTGGGGGTTCTCAAAGAATACATCAATGAGAACCTCCAAAAGGGGTTCATCCGCCCCTCCACATCACCAGCCAGGGCTAGAATCTTTTTCATCGAAAAAAAAGACAAGTCCCTGAGGCCCTGTATCGATTATCGTGATTTGAACAAGATTACGATAAAGAATCGTTATCCACTTCCTTTGGTTCCAGAACTCTTCCAAAGGTTAAAATCAGCAGTAATATTTACTAAACTAGACTTGAGGGGTGCATATAACCTGGTCCGCATAAGGGAGGGGGACGAGTGGAAAACGGCGTTTCGTACTAGATTTGGGCACTTTGAATACTTAGTCATGCCTTTCGGACTTTGCAACGCCCCAGCCACGTTCCAACATTTTATTAACGATGTATTTTGAGACTATCTGGATGTCTTCGTGGTCATTTATTTAGATGACATCTTGATCTTCTCCTCCTCCCTTGAAGCCCATAAGGGTCATGTCAAAAGTGTGTTGGAACGTCTACACCAACACGGGTTGTACACTAAAGCTGACAAATGCAGCTTTGAGCAGCACAGTATTGCGTTCCTGGGGCTGATCATCTCCACCACGGGGGTTGCGATGGATCCGCAGAAGGTCTCGGCAATCTTGGATTGGCCAGTACCCGCGGACAAGAAGGGTGTGCAACGCTTCATTGGCTTTGCGAACTTTTATAGGAAGTTCATCAGGAACTTCTCGGGTCTTGTGTCCCCCATTACCCAGCTCACCAAACAGGGGGTCCGTTTCAGGTGGACACCCGAGGCTCAAACAGCGTTTGAGACCCTGAAGGGACTATTTACCACAGCACCTATTCTTAGTCACCAAGATTCCTCCCTGCCATACGTTTTGGAAGTCGATGCTTCGGAAAACGCATTGGGGGCCATCCTGTCCCAGAGAAAAGGCACCAAAGAGCTCATGCACCCAGTGGCGTTCTTTTCAAGGAAACTTACGCCCGCAGAAAGAAATTATGACATTGGGGACCGAGAACTTTTGGCCATCAAGGCCGCACTGGAGGAATGGAGATACTTGCTGGAAGGGGCCACGCATCCAATTTTGATCTTCACAGACCACAAAAACCTGGAATGTTTGAGGACGGCCAAGCACCTGAGACCACGCCAAGTGAGATGGGCACTCTTCTTCTCCCGGTTTGTATTCCATATCACGTATACGCCTGGGTCCAAGAATACAAAACCCAACGCCCTCTCGCGCATGTTTGAAGACCCAGAAGAGGTCCCCAGGCCAGACACTATCTTATCCTCTGGGAACTTTCTTGCCCTCCAAACCGAGCTATGCTCTAAGCTACAGAGCGTATCCGTAGAAATGCCAAGCCCACCTGGGGTTTCCCTACAGAGCAAGGAGGGTCTCTTGTGGAAAGAAGGGCTAATCGCGGTACCTGAGGAGGTTCAAACCTTAGTCCTGGGACAATGCCATGACCATCCACTGGCAGGTCATTTCGGAATGGCAAAGACTCTAGAATTACTCCAGCGCACATTCTGGTGGCCAAACATGGCTAAGGGTTGCGAGCTTTACGTTAAAACCTGCGCCACCTGTCAAAGGAACAAGCCCACCAGAAGCAAGGCCTGGGGTTTACTACGTCCACTGCCTATACCTGATCGGCCATGGCAAATGATCTCAATCGATTTCATAGTCGAGCTTCCTCCATCTCAAGACCATTCAGCAATCTTCGGAATTGTTGAACGCCTGTCGAAGATGGCCCATTTCCTGCCACTAAAGAACACGCCCTCGGCTCTGGAAACAGCACGAATCTTTGTAAAAGAAGTGGTAAGACTTCATGGAATTCCAGAAGACATTGTTTCAGACCGGGGGGTTCAGTTCACATCGACGTTCTGGAAAGCGTTGTGCGAGGTTTTGGGAATCAGATTGTCTTTCTCATCCGCCTACCACCCACAGACAAATGAGCAGACGGAAAGGACGAACCAGATGTTGGAGCAATACCTGAGATGTTATACATCCTTTCTCCAGGACGATTGGCTGGCACTCTTGCCATTAGTCGAATTTGCGTATAATAATGCAAATCATTCGGCTACAGGGCAATCCCCATTTTTTGCGAACTATGGGTTCCACCCCACATTTTTACCCGATCTGATTCCCAAAGGCCCAGTTCCTGCTACTCAGAACATGCTGAATTTTTTTTCTGCCAACAACAAGGTGCTTCAAGAAGCCACTGCAAAAGCCCAGGAGGACAGCAAAAGGGCCTTCGACAGGAAGAGAAGAGGAACTAGTCTTGCAACCTGGGGATCAGGTCTGGCTAGCGACAACGAATTTGAAGATGTCTTGTCCATCGAAAAAACTGGGGCTAAAGTTTATGGGTCCATTTCGGGTGAAACGGAAGATCAACGAGGTAGCGTATGAACTTACACTTCCGGAAACCTTTAAGATTCACCCAGTCTTCCACGTTTCACTGCTAAAACCAGCAGTGCCAGATCCTTTCCCTGATCGAAGGTCCAGACCTCCAGAGGCAGTAACCATTAATGAACAAGAGGAATTTGAGGTTGAAGCAATCATAGATTGCAGGAAGAGGGGCGGCCAGACACAGTTCCTGATTAAGTGGAAGGGTTATGGCCCTGAGGAGAATTCGTGGGAACCAGCCCAAAACGTTCACGCCCCTAGACTTGTCCAAGAGTTTTTTCGCAGCCACCCACAGAGGAGAGATCGGTTGGGCAATGTCAGGGATCACCGCGACGCATGAGTCTGCACATGCGTAGGTGTCCAACAAGACATGTAGGTAGGCGGACACTAGGACCCGGGCGCACCTGTCACCTATGACGGCGCTGGGCAGGCACTAGGACCCAGGCATCATCATCAGGGGCCCTGGTGAACAGCAGACTGGGGCTTAGATTCCGCGCTCTGGGGAATCCTGTTCTGTGGAGTGCTAACAAATTAATGTTTTATTATTTTTATCATTTTTTTTCAAAATGCTTTTGGATGGCCGTGGATGGTGTCAGTAGAGCAATGGTGTGGGTGAAAGAATTTTTAAATTTTTACAGGGAGCACTAGTATATGTTGGGCTGTCATTAGATTGGGATGAATAAACAGAACCTGTACCCCCTTATATCGGAAGGAAGGGAATGGATGGAGGGAAGGACGGAAGGAAGAAAGAAAAGGTAGGGAGGGGGAGAGAGAATGGATGGAGGAAGGAAGGGGAAGGAAGGAAGGATGGTGGGAGGAAAGTATGAAGGGAGGGGATGGAGGAAGGAAGGGGAGGAAGAAAAGGGAGGGAGGGAGGGAGGGAGGTAATGGATGGAGGAAGGAAGGAATGAAGGAAAATGGATGGACAAAGTAGTGAAGGTAAAGGAGGGAAGGAAGGAGGGAAGGAAGGAGGGGAGGAAGGAAGGGAGGGAGGAAGGAGGGGAGGGAGGAAAAAGGGGAGGGAGGAAAGAATGAAGGGAGGGAAGAATGAAGGGAGGAAGAAAGGAAAGGGAGGGAATGGGTGGAGGAAGCAATGAAGGGGAGGGAAAAAGGAAGGAAGAAAAGGGAGGGTGGGAGGAAGGAAGTAAGAAAAGGGAGGGAGAGAATGGATGGAGGAAGGAAGGAATGAAGTAAGAGGAGGGAAGGAAGGGAGGAAGGAAGGAAATGAAAAGAGGGGAGGGAGGAAAGAATGAAGGGAGGGGATGGAGGAAGGAAGAAAAGGGAAGGAATGGATGGATGGAGGAAGGAATGGGTGGAGGAAGGGATGAAGGAAGGTGAGGGAAAGAAGAAATGAATGAAGGAAGGAGGGGAGGGAGGAAGGAAGGAAGAAAAGGGAATGGATAGAGAAAAGAAGGAAGGGAAGGGAAGGAAGAAAAGGGAGGGAGGGAGGGAGGGAGGAAGGGAGGGAGGGAGGGAATGGATGGAGTAAAGAATGAAGGAAAGGGAGGGAAGGAAGGAGGGGAGGGAGGAAGGAAGGAAATGAAAGGAGGGGAGGGAGGCAAGAAGGAAGAAAAGGGAGGGAATAGATGGAGGGAGGGAGGGAAGGAAGGAAGGAAGAAAAGGGAGGGAAGGAATAGATGGAGGAAGGCAGGAAGGAAGGAAGGAAAGGAAGGGAAGGAAGGAAGGGAAGGAAGGGAAGGAAGGAAGGAAGAAAAAGGGAGGGAATGGATGAAGGAAGGAAGAAAAGAAGGGAGGGAAGGAAAAAAAGGGAGGGAAGGGAGAAAAGGAAGGGAAGGAATGCATGGATAAAGAAATGAAGGGGGGGGGGGGGGTGGGAGGAGGAAATGAAGGAATGAAGGAAATTAAAGGAGGGATGGGAGGAAAGAATGAAGGGAGGAAAGAATGAAGGGAGGGAAGGAAGGAAGGAAGGGGAGGGGGAGAAGGAGGGAAGGAAGGAAGGAAGGAAGGAAAGAAGGAAGGAAGGAAGGAAAGGGAGGGAATGGGTGGAGGAAGCAATGAATGAAGGGGAGGGAAAGAAGGAAGAAAGGAAGAGGAGGGAGGGAGGGAGGGAGGGAGGGAGGAAGAAAAGGGAGGGAGAGAATGGATGGAGGAAGGAAGGAATGAAGTAAGGGGAGGGAAGGAATGGAGGAAGGAAGGAAATGAAAGGAGGGGAGGGAGGAAAGAATGAAGGGAGGGGATGGAAAAGGAAGAAAAGGGAGGGAATGGATGGAGGAAGGAAGAAAGGAAGGAATAGATGGGAGAGAGGGAGTGAGGGAGAGAGAGGGAGGGAGAGAGAGAGGGGAGAGAGGGAGAGGGGGTAGAGGGGAAGGGAGAGGGGGTAGAGGGGAAGAGAGAGGGGGTAGAGGGGAAGAGAGAGGGGAGGAAGATGGAGAGGGGGAGAGAGAGGGGGTAGAGAGTGAGGGGGGGAGAGAGGGAGGGAGGGAAGGAGGGATGGGGAGAGGGAGGGAGGGAGAAGGAGGGGGGAGGGAGAGAGGGAGGGAGGGAGAGAAGGAGGGAGGGAGGGAGAAGAGGGAGGGAGAAGGGGGAGGGAGGGAGAAGGGGGAGGGAGGGAGGGAGGGAGAAGGGGGGGAGGGAGAAGGGGGGGAGGGAGAAGGGGGGGAGAGAGGGAGAGGGGGGGGGAGAGATGGAGGGGGAGGGGGAGAGAGAGAGGGAGAGATGGGGAGAGAGAGAGGGAGAGAGGGGGGATAGGAAGAGAGAGGGGGAAGGAGAGGGGGGGGAGGGAGAGGGGGGAGAGGGAGGGAGAGGAGGGAGAGAGAGAGAGAGAGTGTACATTCAGAAGCATCACAGAGCTGCCAGCTGATCTGGACAGGGGAGGCAGAGCAGATCCTCTCTCCTCTGCCGTGGAAGATGGGAGGAGGGGCTGGATACTGTCAGAGAAGAGGAAGCATCAGAGACCTGGGAAAGGGAGGGGGATGAGGAGCACGGGGGGGGGGGGGGCAGGAGGGAAATTTGATGCACAGCCAGGGATGATCGGTGCAGTGGAGGGACAGTGACAGCACCGATCTCCCTGCAAGGATTTCAACAAGGCAGCTGGAAGCCTCCCCTCCCGTCACCCGACTCACTCTGCCACCACCTGAAGTGACAGGTGAGCTACTTTAGGGTCAGGATCTGAGACTGCCTACTTCTCTGCTCCCCACACTTTCACTGGACAGTGATCCTCTTACGGACCCCTACTGACCCCGGGCTCTCAGGCAATGCCCAAATGTCCGAATGGTCAGTCCGCCCCTCTACATCACAGTGCTGATTACACATATTTTATGGGTACCCTATAATCTGTAAATGTGTCAAAAAGTTTATCACTGTTGTTTGAGCAAAGTTATACCTTATACAGATATCTGTTCAATAAATTTGTTGTAAATCCCAACTACAGACATTTTTTTTGTTTTAGATATAGTGGGTTAGAATTTAAAACTTTTATAAAATATCCATTTGTACTATATTGGGCCACATCAATTACAAACAGATCTAGGTCACATTGTCAAACATCTGCCTGCTAGCTGTTAATCTATCATTCATCTTACAGTATGAGTTACTATACAGTTAATCGTATTTCTATTGTGACCCTTTCCATAAAATATTACCTTTAAACCACAGTTTTTACTGCGTCCTGCCTAACCAGAATCAACATGTCCAACATCCTGAAAAACCTGAAAAAGATGTGCTACAAAGAGTCTTTGGTAAAGTATTGCAGACGGTGTCAGAACACTACATGGTCTCAGAAGATGTTAGCATAATGTTATATTTCTGGATGTAGCAATAAAAACCTACAGAAATTTGGTGCCTACAGCTGTTCTGCTGTGGATTTTGGAGTAGAAAAATATAATTTTAGTTGTAGATTACTGAAAGTTGGTTTAGTAGGCTGTATGACTCAAAGCATATCGGCTGAAAGAAAAATCATTAGGTGTGCTATAAAATAAAAAAATATTTAATTTAGCTTACTAATACTGATATTTCAGTAATTATTTTATACATATTTAAATATTTATAATAGAAAAGTGGTCTAAACCTATTCCATACCTTACCCAGGAGCTCAACAAGACACAACAGGTTAGAATTTTTTTAACTGATTAGCAGGCAGATCAATCAAAAAGCCCCAACAGTACTAACATATCCACTGCTATTGAAATGCAGTAACGAGGCACTGTGGATAAAGATCCTTCGTAAACTGGATGGTCACTACTAGTAAACATCAAAAAACTTCCAGGCAACTCCACAAGCATGTATAACACCAGCAGCAGCAACAGCTGCGATTGCAGCAGGTGCTATTTAGATAAGATAATTAAGTGGGAGGTGGGTGCCCTTTACATCAGATGTCCCAATCAGAGTGTTCCCTTACATCAGGTCTCCCAATCAAAGCACCCCCTTACATTGCTGTCTCCATAAGAACACCTCCTTACATCAGTTCCCCCCTTATATTTGATTAGCTATCTCCATCAGAGTGCCCTTTTACTTTAGGTGTCCCCACCACAGTGCCCCTTTGTATGGATTGTCCCCATCAGCGTGCCTGCTTACATCAACTGTTTGCATCAGACTGACTCATGGATCAGTGACTGCACTCTCAGAGACCTGGGGGGGGGCATGACTAAAATCTGGGGGGTCGGTACTTTTATCAGTTTATAACCAGCCCATACTTTCCTGATTATGAGTGCTCAGGAAGATCACGCAATCCGGGTCTTGGCCTTACAATTGAAACTTAGTAGCCTGCAGTGCAGATGGCTGTTGGCAATGAAACTTTGATGAAGACTGGACTGGAAAGAGTCTAAGACAGTTATTTCTGTAACCTATTATCTGTAACTAAATTAAAAGAGAAGAATAGCCAAAGCTATTTTGGCTGTACTTCTCCTGTAGGTCACAGGAGTGCAGTTCGTTCTGCACTCCTGTGACCCGTTTTCAGCCAAAAGCAGGCTAAAGTCCTTTGTGGACTGACATCACTCAGCTAGTCGAGGCTCTGAATAGATCCTGTTTATATAGTCTGGATCCACCTAGAAGCCTGGACAGGCACCTGGTTCAGTCTCTCAGCGATCTGACGAGAGCCTGAGCCAGCCCCTCACACCCTTTCCACAACCCCGCAGTTCAATGAGTGCTGGAGGGGCAGAGCAGAGTGCCATGACCAGAGTGACTGATAGTCACTGCTCTCTGCTCAGAGCAGAGGGAAGAACTGAGTGATCACCGGTGTTTGATCACTCAGTTCTCACTACAGAGTTGGTACGGACAGATGTAGCATCGGAATGATGCTGCATCCACCTAGGTAAGTATACTTCCTTTAAGTAAAGATGATACTTGTCATTTTTTTTAACTACTTAAAAAAAGTATCACTCCATCTTTAAAATATTTATTAACCCCCTCAGGTACCAAGTGCATGTAGCACTTGGTCCTATTCTAAACCATGTGGTTGCTGAGCAGCTTTGTTCACACCACCTCCTTGACTGCATTCTTTTGCAATAGGATAAAAACCCTTCAATTAGCTGCCCCCCCCAAAACCACACCCTTACCTGAGTCAGTGCTGTGCACATGTAAGAGAGGAGGAGCAGAGAGCACTGGCGAGAAATTTCAGAAGAGGAGGTAAGAGACTGCTCTGTGCAATACCATTTTAATAGAATTGAACTCATATAATTGTAGTACCCTCCTAGTTTAGCTAGGGGGAGCTAGAGTCCTGATTGACAGTGGGGAAGGCTGAGTAGTAGCCTGGGTGTAATAGCCAGAAGGTTAAACTGTGGTCAGCAGGCTCTGCAGGCCCGCACCTCTGGAAAATCCTGATGCTCTAGGGCTTTGTAGGAAGGCCCTAGAGGCAGTGGGTGGATCTGAGGAGTGACTGGCTTGCACCCTTGTGGGATTCTGACCAATCCTCAACAGGAAGTTGGAAAGGGGCCTGTTCAGCTGCAGGAGAGATCAAGTGAAAGACAGGGAGGAAGATATGAGGCTGAAGAATGGAGACTGCGGGGAGACCCAATGGGATGGGGCCTACCTGCCTGGAACTGGAAAGGGAGAAGCTCAGATTTTCACTGGCCCCCAGAACGAGGACCACCTGTATTGCAGGGAAGGAGAAGCCCAGCTGGAAAGGCCTGGTAGCCGCCACCAACTCACCAGTGGTACAGGAGAGAATCTGAGTGAGCACCCCTGCACCCCCTGGGCGGATTTTG
Organism: Staurois parvus; assembly: GCF_062004578.1. Taxonomy (NCBI): domain Eukaryota; kingdom Metazoa; phylum Chordata; class Amphibia; order Anura; family Ranidae; genus Staurois; species Staurois parvus. The sequence goes on along the minus strand of NW_028318484.1, from coordinate 171,121 downwards.
TAGCAAGCAATGAAATTCCAAAAACAGGGGAGGGACCTCTGTATCCCATGATGTACTTCAAGAAATGGATTTTACAGGTAAGTACAGTATATAGAAAAAAATCCAGTTTTCTTTATAATACATCACGGGACACAGAGCAGGCTATTCATAACTTTGTGGGACATCCCAAAGCAATAGAACTCTGAGGGGAAGGTGATCCCACAATAACCACTGCCATCAATTCCAAAAGGAGCTACTCAGCTGTTTTCAAAATGATCAAAGGCAGAATCCTCCGTAGCTCTGACATCCACCTGGTAAAACTTTATGAACGCATGAATCAAAGACCATGTAGTGGCCTTCCAAACATGAGCAACTGACACCTGATTGCGGATAGCCCAAGATACCCCCACACTCCTGATAGAGTGTGCTCTCACCCAAAGGAGTGGGACCTTATCCTTCAAACCCTAGGCTTGAATGATTAACTGGATAAACCAAAGAGAAGTAGTTGCCCTGGAAGCCACCCTGCCCTTTCTGGGCTCTTCTGGTGGCACAAACCAGGATTCTTGGTTTCAAATAAATCTTGATCATCTGAAGTACATTCAGAGTATGCAGCGATCTTTTCCCTACCGACTGTGGACTAGGAAAATAAGAAAGGCAAGACACTGTCCTGATTTAAGTGAAAACTAAAAACCACTCTAGGCAAGAAGATGGATGAGGACACAACATCACCTCACCATTTTGCAAGACCAAGAACAGCTACTAACATGAAAGAGTCGCCAGCTCTTATACTCTTCCTGCCGAAGTAACAGTAGTAATTAAAGAAGTCACCTTCTAAGTCAAAAGGTTAAATTTCTTTAATTGGTTCAACAAGTGGCCTCTGCAAGAACAGTCAAGATCAAGTTCAACATCCAAGGACTCAAGGGTGGTCTGACATACGGGACCATCCTTGTTACAACCTACACAAAGTATGAATCAAGGAGTGAGAAACAACGGTCTCTGGGAAAAAATGGATAAAGCCGAAATCTGACTCTAAATGGCCCTTAAGGTCAATTCTATTTCCCCTCCTGATAGGAAAAAAAAAAACAATTTAACCACACACTTCTGTGGATGCCACTACCTGGCTTCACACCAGGCAAATAAGATTTACAGGTAATGAAAGCTCCCTGAAGCCGTATTCCTGGCACCCAACAGTGCAGAAAAACAGGAATCATTTACCCCTGATCCTTGCAGACCTGGGCTTCAATAGACCAGCTTTCAATCCTAACTATCATAAAGCAGGATACATTATTAGACCCAAGACAATAGGTCCAGGCGGACCGGAAGTGTCCAAGGAGCCAGACACACTATGTTGGTGTACCCAGCCCTCCTGGGCTAGGCTGTCAGTAGGACTCCTGACCTGGATACAACCTGTCTAACTTGTTGTAAAACCTGAAAGTGTGTCTCGAATGTCTCGGGATGCAAGGACCACCCTGTTGGTATCAGCATCTGACTTCTTGGGAAAACCCCCTGCCAGTTTCCTATACTTGGAATATGTACTGCCAACAGAGACAGCACATGCTGTTCTGCCCCAGACAGAATATGGTGCACCTGGTCACCTGCCGGGGAGGGGCCTGAATATCGTGCTGTGAGCAGTGTAAGCTCTAGGTTCCCACCATATATGTGTGCAGCCCGTCTCAATCTGCCCTGATCACCCAAAGCCCTGTCCTACCTGATGCCTGGGCAGGACTGGTGCTGAGTGCCACGATGGCTCTGAGTCTGGACGTCTTGTTGGTGGCCAGAGGTGGTGGCGGTAGAGGCCGGACCTATGCCCCTGGGAGAGGCGGTGGGTTGGAGAGGCCCATCAGATATTGGGAGCAGGAGGTGGCGGCTCCGGAGAAGGGGACAGTGAGAGTGTCCCTGTGAGAGCTCATGTGACTACCCATGTGACAGCCCATGTGATGGTTGACGGCATTTGTGAAAGTGACAAGCTGTTCCAAATGTCCAAGAGAGCACTGATGCTTCATGGTTGAAGAGGAGGCAGTGTATTGAAGGTGATTCACACTGGACTGAGACAGTAGTCTTGGGAGACCCTGAGACACTCCAGGTTGCCTGACGTAGAGACCCCCCCATTAATTCACCTGATCTTACTCGGAATCAGGTTCAGAGGCAACGGCTGGGACTGAATACATTTTAGGATGGAAAGATCCAAATTGGTCAGTACGAAAGGTGGTGGTGAGTTGCCGTAACGGTGGAATATCTTAATCTTGTGATACACCTGATGTTATTGCTGCAGTCTAAATGCACTTCTGAGTATTGGGGGGATGGAGGACTATATTTGCTGGGCTTCTCAGTGGTTTTCAGCAGCTGGTGGAATTGATTAGATCACTCCTGCTCCCAAAGTAACATAATAGGAGAGGTTAAAGTCACCAAAAAAAAAAGGGAAAAAAAGTGCCTTCCCTGGGGGTGGATAATACAGCAGTTGTGCATCAATAGCAAATTCTGTGGTAAAGTCTAAAGGGATGTAGAGCAGATCAGCCGGGGGGGGAGTAAAAACCCCTCAAGCAAGTGCGAATACTAGCACAATAAGGAAATAACTACCTTTGCAGGAGAAAAGCCCGAAGAATTTAACTCCGGATAAACAACAGGAGAGAGCTAGAAAAGGGGTGGGAGATCAATCAAGAATGTCTCTCGGGACAAAAGAAGCGAACCAGACCAGCGATCTGATAAATGTGGATAGTATAACAGAACAAAGTGCTGTAGAACAGCAGGGAGCTGAGTTACAAATACCTACAAAAGCTGATATGGCGGAAATGTTTGCAAAACTGGAGATGTCTATGAAAAATGAAATGGTGGCAATACGTAATGATCTGGGTCGAATGCTGACACAAGTGGAAGATGTAGAGCGAAAAATGGAGTTGGAAAACCCTGATATAACTGGGGTTTTCTGGCCTGTCTGATCGGGTGGAAAAATGGGAAATCAGTAAGACAGATTCCCAGAAGAATTAAGTGACTTTTGCAGAAAATTAGAAACAGGAAATGGACATTGTGGAGTGCTCAGGGGTGTTTGCTGAGCTCCCAGGACCAGGAAAAGAAAAGTGGCAGATGGTAAATAAAAGGAGAAAGTGGACCGGTGTGGGATGGGGAGGGGGGGTTGAGAGGGTCTACCCCCCCAATTTTTTTTCCTCCTCCCCTCTCTTTTTTCCCATGCTGGGGTAGTAGTTCCCATGTATCGGGAAATTAAGAGGACTAGATGGGCAGTGGGAACCAGGCAGATGATTAGAGGATAATGGTGGGTTGTCTGGAGGATAAATGCACTGCCAGAGTTTAGATCCCCTATATTGCGAGAAGAAGGACGGAGTGGGCATGTGTTTAGAGCCTCACCCCAATATAGGAATCGCTAGTGGGAATGTCCCACGGCAGATTCTAGTGCAAAACTTAGGCCCAAGGGCATTAGGGTGGGAGGGGGGGTGGGAATGGAGAGAGGGAAGACATCTTGGGTAAATGGATAAGAAAAGGGAATGCACAGTTAAAGAATAATGGATGGGGGGATAATTTGCTCCTTTCAGGAGTTAAAAAAGGAGGAGTTGTTTTCCTCGTTAAACGAGTGGCGATATCTCTAACTAAAAAAATAAAACATTTTGTTATTTCGCTCCCTAAGCCCTTAAGACCAATGATGGATTTAAATGCATTAGAACATCTTTTTATTACAAATAAAAAATGGAAACATGGTACTTCCCGGGTTTATAAAATTGATGGCGGAAAATATTTAGATTAGTACATGGAGCGGAAGACATGAGGGTGGTGGAAATGAATTAGAAGTGTTTGGCTAGGTGGCATATTACACCAAGTGTGGCACATACAGTAAGCAACAAATAGATAAATCACCTTTATGTTGAAGAGCATGTGGGATGAAAGGCACAATGGCACACATATGGTGGGAGTGTACTGAAATTCAGGAGTATTAGGGAGAAATAATGTATCTAATTCAGGAGATAATGGGGGTTAAGGTCCCAAAAGATCCAGGCACATGCTTATTCCATAAAACTGAGACTACAGTAGAAAAATATAACAACTCTTTGGCATTTCATCTGATAAATGCGGCAAAAGGGTTGATACCTAAATTCTGGCAAGAGCAGGAAATACCAAAAAGAAAAGATTGGATAAATAGGGTTGACTTTGTATACAAGATGGAGGAACTCTAACATCATGAAGAAGATACAATGGAGCGATTCAGAGAAAGGTTCGAGAAATGGGATAAGTTTAAAGAGCAATTTAAAGAAAAATAGAGAGGAGATAAAGGAAGAAATAGAAGGGTGCCTGGAGAGGGAAGAAAAAAGAAGAGGAGTGAGGAGATAAGGGAGGAAAAAAAAAAACCAGGGAGTAGAATGGGAAAAGGGGGGGTGGATGGGGTTTTTCTTTAGAATGAAGAGGCATAAGGGAACTGTGCTTTATTGAATATTTCAAAATTTAAAATGGTGTAATGTGATATATTCAAACAAAACGTAAATACCCGTGCTACCACGACAAATCATATACAATCAAAAAAACGCATATGTACTAGGAAAAAAATATAAAAAAATTATTACTATATATAATGCTGCTGTTCATAAAGTGAAAAACACCTTAAATAATAAATGATCAATAATACAGCACAAAAAAAAATTTTAAATGTGAAAAAATCAAAAGTCCCAAACACTTCTGGTTCCGGCGCCGGATGCTGTGACACGCGGGACCCGCGGCTCCCGGGATCCCGGCCATACAAAGCCTGCTGAATGCCTCAGGGTCCCCCGCTACTTAGCCTAAGGGTGCCCCTTACCTTCCGGCGGTGGCCCCAGCATGGAGCGGTACCTTCTGCCGGCACAGTCCGGCCATGAGTCGGCGGCTGGAGCGGAGGGATGCGGCTCTCCCCCTCCTGCAGCCAAGATGGCCGACACTGCATGTCACACAATGGACACAGGCACAGAACGGGATCGCATTGTGGGAACAGGTATGCCAGAGTCTCACATTAACCTCCTCACTGCCTCTTCACTCTCATCTGACACTGATTGCCGTAATGAGCAATATATTAAAATAGCTCAGGCAGTGTCCGCTATGTTGCTACCTAATATCACACAGGCTGTAGATAAAGCTGTCATAATGGGCATTGCACAGCTGAGAAAGGATTTGAGCGAACATTCTAAACGATTATCTGAGGCTGAACACCGCCTATCTGATTTAGAAGATGAAGTACATTCAATGCAAGCGGCTACTTCACAATCCAATTGTATACAGCAAAGTATTTTGGATAAAATTGATGATCTGGAAAATCGATCACGTAGGAATAATTTACGCATTGTGGGTCTTCCAGAATCTTTTACTGCAGGTTCTCTCCCCGACCTCTGCTCAGCACGGATCCCGGCCGCGTTAGGCCTATCCTCATCGCCTGGGGCCTCCGTCTACCGAACGCCGTATGCCACGTTCAGTGATTGTCCGCTATCTCAACTATGCTGACCGCGTGGCGATCCTCACCTCCTTTCGTAACTCACGCTCTCTGCAGATTGAGGGTCACAAATTACTACTATTTGCGGACTACTCGCAGGAAGTGTCGCGTAAACGGAAAGCATTTCAGCAAGTATGTGCCTCTCTTTACCAGAAAGGAATAAAGTTCACATTGGCGTATCCGGCCACGCTACGTTTCACTACACCATCTGGGGTCTCCAAATCCTTTGTTCATCCTGAAGAAGCTCGTCGACACAGCATGCGGGTGGAAATCGTGGTTCCAGAGATCAACGCAGTCCTCGTAAAGACCCACCTAAACGTCAACGCACCATTCCATCTTCCTCTAAATCTCGTCCGCCTTGAAGGCCTATGAGGCCATTAGTCTCTACATTAAAGCTTCAAGCTTTTTTTTTTGGTCCGATTGGTTCAGATGAGAAAGTATTTCTATTTTTTTTTTTTTTTTAACGGTATCTCTACTTATTTACTGGAATGCTCACGCATTCTAAAGTCTGAGCCTTTTCGGGTGTTCAGCACTAGTTATTTAAGCATTATTTGTTTGGCACAGTGTCTTAAAACGTTCACATGTTTCAATGTCATGTTCTATACATATGTATGCCTGAATTTTACTGCCTCATTCCTGCGTGTGCCTTGCTCCATGCATCGGCAGTGCTGCGGGGGGAGGGATGCTGGAGCCGTTGTTGGGAATACGTTTGAGGGATGCCCTCCCGCCTCTCAACAATTATAATTTGGCCCCTGGGGCAGGCTCCTCTCACTGCTACTCCCGGTCACGCTAATGTTGGTGGATACAGCATGCGGAATGACGTGAAGTCCTTTATACTGTTTTGGTATATTGTATGTTTTGAATTTTTGTTGGGCTTTCCTAGGGCCCTTGCTCCTGTCTTTGATTTCTTTTCCCTTCTTTCTCTTCAATCCCACTTTTATTTTTTTGGAGATCTCCTCAGTTTTCCGAGACCAGATTTACACCACTCCCATCCGCTTTGCATAACAGCGCTAAATGTCTCCATATCTCTAATTGGTAAGTTCCTTATCTTTTTACAACACATTTCACATCAGCTAGAATGACACGTATTTTTTCTTGGAATGTTAAGGGCCTCAGATCCCCTCACAAACGCATGGCAGTAGTACGACATTTGCGGCGCTTGCGCGCAGATATAGCTCTACTCCAGGAGACTCATCTCACACAACCTGACTTTGTCCGTATGCGAAAACTCTGGGTGGGTCATGTCTTCGGCTCCTCCTCCCTAAAGAATAAAGCAGGGGTACTTATTCTTATTCACAAGAGGCTTAATCCTGAATTGGTATCTATGGAAGCGGACACCGAGGGACGTTTTATAGTAGCGCATATCAAACTCGGATCCCAGGAGTTGGTTCTAGCTAGTATATACGCACCTAACTCCCCGACGAGGCAGGTTTTTCAAGGCCTGTCTTCACGGCTGGCAACATATATCCACAAGCCGCTTGTCATGGGAGGCGACTTTAATTCTGTCATGCAGGAGCGGGAGGATAAATTGCAGAGTGTTGACCGTGATTCTCGCTCTTCTCAGACTTCCCGTCCAATGCCTACTCTACTTTGCAGCTTCGTAGAAGCACTGCAAATTACTGATATTTGGCGCTTGACCCATCCAGACAGTAGAGATTACACCTTTTACTCTCCTGTTCATCACTCCTTGTCTAGAATCGATTATATTTTTTGTAACCCCACAATACTGCATCATGTTGTATCATCTGCCATACATGACATAGCCATATCAGATCACTCTCCAATTTCTATTACTATAAATTTTCTAGATCCTACACCTCATCCTAGGATATGGCGCTTCCCCTCATTTCTGGCGAATAATCAGGAGCTTTCCCGGCAGTTACAAGACACCTGGGTAGATTTCCAAACTACTAATGCGGCCCATATTTCCAATCCAAATCTATTTTGGGATGCGGGGAAGGCGGTACTACGTGGCAAAATTATTGCCTTTACGTCCGCTTATAAAAAAAGAATTCTGCATAACTTCACTGAGGCTAGCAACCTTCTTAGACTGACTCAAAGAAGGATGACGGACTCAAATACGCAGGAAAACAGGAAGGCTTGGGCAGATGCTAAAAACCAGTTCAACACTTGGGCGGCAGCTCAGGAAACACTTAATCATTCATTCTTTGACTTACAGTATCACAGGTTTGGTAACAAACCAGGCAAACTCCTGGCGCGCTTGTGTAGGAAGCCTTTTACCCCTACGCAATTCACCTCTCTAAAAGATTCTCAGGGGTCAGTTAAACAATCTCCGGAAGAGATTATTTCTATTCTGGAAAGTTTTTACGCAAATTTATATGGGCCGGATCCTATAGACCAGGCACGGGCACACTCATTTCTTGACAGTGTTAATCTACCACAAATAGATCCAATAGCACTGCAATCTCTAAATGCCCCGATATCACAAGCGGATATTTGCTCAGCTATTAGTTCTCTAGCCAATGGTAAAGCCCCAGGCCCGGACGGGTACACCTCTGAATTTTACAAACTTATGGCTAAATCCCTCTCTCCTACTTTACAGTTGGTATATCAGTCTATCCAGGAGAGCGGGGTGTATCTCCCATCGGCCTCGCAAGCCCACATTAAACTAATAGCCAAAAAAGGTAAAGACCCTTCGGACCCTGGTTCTTATCGTCCGATTTCTCTCCTTAATCTGGATGCAAAGATCCTCTCCAAAATCATAGCTAACCGCTTGGCCAGTATCTTACCCTCTCTTATTCATCCTTCTCAAGCGGGTTTTATAAAGGGGCGGTCGGCCACGTCAAATATCCGCAAAGTGCTCACAGTTCTACATCAGGCCAAAAATAACCCATTACAGGATCTAGCGATTATTTCCCTTGACGCTGAAAAAGCTTTTGACAATGTTAGTTTTCAATGGCTTCATTCAGTCCTCTCTAAATTTGGCTTTTCCGGTCCATTTACGCGTCTAATTCGGGCTATGTATTCCGCCCCCATGGCTCAGGTAGTTGCAGCGGGAAAAATATCAAACCCCATACCACTACATAAGGGTACAAGACAAGGCTGTCCACTGTCCCCCCTGCTTTTTAATTTAGCCTTAAAACCACTAGCCCGCTTCTTGTTGTTTCAGTCGCAACTTCATGGCATTCACATTGCCCAACAAGATCTTCGCCTAGCTTTATTTGCAGATGACATATTAATATTTACTTCCAACCCGACCCTAGACTTACCGTATATTCAGTCCATTTTTGCAGATTTTCGGAGTTGCTCGGGTCTCCGAATTAATTTTGCGAAAAGTGAGGTTCTTCCTTTATATCACGCTAGACTTCCTGATTGGGCTGGTAAATCACTTTTCAGAATTAATACTAACCATATTACTTATCTAGGTATTAAAATTGGGAAATTAGCTTCGTCCCTTTATTCTCTTAACTACTCGCCAGTAATACAAAAAATCTTAGGGGAATTAGAAATGTGGAAAGAACTGCCGCTATCACTTATGGGTAGAGCCCACCTCTTCAAGATGACGAGTTTTCCGAAGCTTTTATATCCTCTTCAAACTATCCCTCTCCTACTCAAACATACGGATATAGTCAGGTTGAACAAAGCGATTTCCAGTTTCCTATGGAGGGGGCGCCGTCCGCGTATAGCTATATATAAGCTGTTTCTCCCTAGATGTGAGGGCGGTCTGGGCCTTCCCAACATTAGGCTTTATAATTTATCTTGCATGTTACGGGTATGTATAGATTGGATCTCCCGATCGTCCATGTTTTCCAATTACCAACTTGAAACTGCCATGGTGAGTCCGTTTGATCTGGCGGCCCTTTTACATTCTAATTCCAACTCACTTCCTCCACATCTCAAAAATAACCCACTCATACGAGATACACTATTCACATGGAGGGAGGTCAGACGTAGACTAGGAGTTTCTCCCTGGTTGTCTCGTTTTCTCCCTATTCACCACAATCCTTCCTTCTCTGTCGCTCAACATTATGCAGCCTATGAAATATGGTATAACCAGGGTCTTAGACTTGTGAGCCAACTGTATGACTCTGCATCAGGATCTCCCCTTCCGTTTCAACAGATTCTTAGCTCATTTGCTTTGCCTTCCCACCATTTTTTGTATATCTTGCAAGTTAGGAATTATGTGAATTCCATAGCGCAAAACAAGTCCATTCGTTTTTGCTCGACCATGATTGAAGTCCTTGTAAGGAATCAAAAATACAACATATCTAATATTTATGGTCAACTGTCTATGCACTACGCAAAACCGTTGGAATCCTATACTTCCATCAAATCGTGGATACGGGACTTTGACAATGCTTTCACAGCGGAGCAAATACTCACAGGTTTTAACACCACCTGTGCGTTCAATACGAACGAATTTTGGAGGGAGCAGCAATTCAAAATTATGCACCATGCCTATTTGCCTTGCTTATATTCACGAGCTGACTTAATGATCTCTAAATGCCCGCTCTGTGGTTCAAACAAGCCATCACTTCACCACAGGTTCTGGAAATGCCCATTGGTTTCTACCTTTTGGAACCAACTTTTGAACTTTGTGCTTTTCATCACTACTCTTCCATTACCTAGAGATCCTCTGCTACTTCTTTTCGGCAACTTGGAAGTTTCAGTGTCTGCTGCCCCACACCGTCATCTTGCTCTGTTCAGAGCAGCCAAACCATGGCTATCCATTTGCTTGATGGCGGCGAGAAGGTCCATCTTGAAAAAATGGGTTTCCAACTGCCCGCCTACCATCTCGGATGTCAAAATGGAACTCAATTTCCTACTTCGAATGGATAGGCTCAGCATGCATATCGCTCCTTCCACATCAGGAGAGGAAAGGTTCAACCGCAAGTGGGGTCAATATATCTCAAGAGTACTCCCTACCTTGGAGCCCCAGCACCCCTCTCACGGACTTTTAAACTAGTCATAAGATAGTTTATTGGATATTCCTGATACATTGAGTTATTGTTTAGGGGGACATTTGAAGGCAAATTTATTTATTAGTGCTGTGTTTTTCTTAGAAAATTCTTTTGCTATTCCTACGATCTACTCTCCATCCACTTTGGCGCTCTGGCCTTTTACTTTCTCTCTCCTCTCCTTGTTGACTCTTTGGGATGTGTTCCCCTACTAGCTCACCTTCATACATACTGCTGCGCTGATTCCCAATATACCATACTATTCTAATACTCTATCATCTTATTATCCTTTTATCCTAATTTCTATATCTTGGTATGTTTTTCTGGTTTTCTGGCCTCAGACTTCTGGCACATAACCTCTTGTTCTCCATTCCTCCCTCTTTCCTTCCCTGTTGGCTTATTCATTCTATGCTGGCTCTTTCAGTCTCTTGCTCCTATTTTCCTTCTGCTATATTTCTACCTTCTGTTCTCATTTTTCTTTCACTCCTTAATCTTATGCACAATGACCTTCCTCTTGGTCGTTATGACAAATGGTCAACATTGCGCACATCGCTTATCCTATTTGCTCATACCTACGAATATATATGCGTGATATATATATGTGTATATATATATATATGTATATTTCTTTAAATCCTGCATATTCACCCTCAAGTCCTTGTACCCTGATTCTTTACACGATGTCTATTTTCTCTTAAGAAACTTTTAGCTCTACAAATTTCTCTACTCTTTCTTTGTCTCTTTCGGGGCTTTTGCAACATGTTTATGAGTAAAATTGTCATCCTGGAATCTATTCACCTGATTTGGCATGTTGCCACGCTATGACTACTGACAAACTTCATCGTTGGTTAATGTGTGTGTACAATAAAACCCAATAAAGTTTCTTTAAAAAAAAAAAAAAAAAAAAAAAAAAAAAAAGTCCCAAACAAACAGTGCTTCAGTGAAAAAATATTATTTTATATCCAAACCGGAAGTGTTCAGTATATGGTGTCACCCCACAATGCTTTACAATCACCACCTAATACACTCCACACTCACCAGATTCGTTGGACTCCTAGCTCGTATGGCATAAGAGCCAAAAAGGCTTAAACTGGTGAAGTGTGTTCTCAGGTATAGCTAGATACCTAGCTCAGATAGATAAACCCCAGATTCCATATACTTCTTCAGTACTTGAACATGATCCTCATGTATGCAGGAAAGTTGTAAAAAAACAAGAGGTACACACACAGTGTAACTCTGTAATACTCTTTTATTAAGCAGTAATAAAATATATGTATTACATTCAAACTGAAAGCCTTTTAAAAGCAATGTTCCGCAATCCCCACATCAATGGGCACAGAAAATGGCTCCAGAGTGTGGCACAAAGCATGCTCTCCACTCACCAGACGTGACGTCACAAAGGTCGGACCAGAACCGGAAATTACGTTGACGCGTTTTGCCTCTCCTCCAGGGCGTTCTCAAAGACAACAATCTCCGGTTCCTCCGCACTAAATATACGCTGCCTCCACTCCTCCCATCTTACTACCTCACTTCCCATAGGGTGTACAGACTTCAATTCCATACATATATACAGTGCTTCCTGGTGTACTCAACTTAGATCACATAAACAGAGGGACCCTGCTAGTTGGGAACATATTACATTTCCCGATGAACGGGCAATGTTTTACAACTTTCCTGCATGCATGAGGGTCATGTTCAAGTTTTGAAGAAGTATATGGAATCTGGGGTTTATCTAACAGAATATTTTTTCACTGAAGCACTGTTTGTTTGGGACTTTTGATTTTTCCACATTTAAAATTACTGTTTGCGCTCACTTAATGTGATATATTGAAAATAAAATATTTATATATTAACAAAAAAAACCCAAAAAGAACGTGGTACACCTTTTTTCTGAATTGCACGGCCCTTGGTGCTGCCCTGGTGGTTGATATAAGCCACTGCCGTGGGATTGTTGGACCAAACCCTGACCACAACCTGTGCAACTGTTTCATCCAATAATCCAGAGTGTACCGCCCGAAGTTCCAAGATATTGATGGCCAGTCTTCCCTCCTGTGGAGATGAAATCTCCTTAACTGTAGCCACCTCCAAACCAACCACCCTCCCAGTGGAACAGACTGGCATTGGTGGCTACTATCTTTTATACCACTGCTAGGAAAATTACCCCCTCTCCAGATTCTGAACAAACAACCACCAATTTGGACTCTGCAATATCCCAGGAACAAAGCTCTCCAGCAATCCAATGCTTGGACCTTCTTGATCCAAACAGAATGTTCCTCTACAAAGGATCTGGAGAGGAACCGCACGTGGAAACCTACTCCAGCATAAATACCATTTCCTCATGCAGAGATCTATTGAAGGATACCTTTAGTTTTATAGCTTGGAACTGACCGCTTCCTGAGCACAGGAACATCAAGATATTCTAAGATTGCCCCCCAAGACCTTAGCAAACCCAACACTGGGCTACGAGCTTTATGAACACTTGGGGGGAAGTGACCAACTCAAACAGCAGTGCCTTAAAAAACAAAAAATGACGATTGTTTACTGCAAAGAGCATGTAAAGAAAATCGGCACACAAAGATAAGCATCATTAAGGACAATGGACCCCAAAATCTAACTCTTGCAGAGAGGCCACCACTAATCGGTCCGATCCTATCAAAAGCAGAAAGACATCTAGACTTATGTCTAGTGCCTTGGGAACTAAGACAGAATTCACGTCTATTTGGTTTTGGGCCTACGAATGTGTTGAGTGCCTTAAATCATCTCAGAGACTGCCCTAGCATCCTCTGTCTGAGAAACTTCTCGACACAGCAGCCTCAAACTCTGGAGGGGAAAGCTTAGTTTCCAAGTTCAGAAGAGACCAGGCGCTTTACAGGTAATGTGTCTGTACTCAATTTCCATTGCAGCTCCACTTACCAGAAATAGCTGTAATTTCAGACCAACGCAGTGGCCCAGATACACCTGCCACCACTGGTCTACCGGGAAATATGAACATTGCAAAAATTACACCCCCCAGAATCCATTGGACCTGAGGATGGTGCATCCGCCTCCCCCTGCTGCAACCTCTTAAAATGTATAACAGGTAAATAAAGTAGCAACTATACTTGCCAAAATCTAATTATGCAGTCCTACAGGGATGCAGGCCCATAGCCATGTTGGTCAACAGCTACTAGATCATGCAGGTATGGAAGCCTGCAGATCTGTTGAAGTATGCAGTTTAATGCAAGCATAAGCATGTAGTTGATGGAAGCACAAGCATGCAGTTCATGCAAGTACAAGCATGCAGTCCACGCAAGCACAAACATGCAGTCCACGCAAGTACAAGCATGCAGTCCACACAAGTACAAGCATGCAGTCCACGCAAGTACAAGCATGCAGTTTGTGTAAGTATGAATGAGGGTATGTAGCTCATGCAAATATGCAGGTCATGCAAGTATAAATATGTAGCTCATGCAAGTATAAGTATGCAACTTATGCCATTATAAGTATGGAATTTGTGTAAGTATGCATGTAAGTATGTAGATCATTCAAATATGCAGTTCATGCAAGCACAAGAGTGTAGCCCATGCAAGTAGAAAAATGCAGTTTATGCATGTATAAGTTCACCATTCATGCAAGTATTAGTATGCCATCTATGTAAGTATGCAAATCATGCAACATGCAGTTCATTTACGTATATGTATGCAGTTCATGCAAGAATAAGTATTCAGTCTACATAAGTATGCATGTAATTATGCAGATTATGCAAATATGAAGTTTATGCAAGTATAAAAATAATTACACATGTATGTATGCAACTATACTGCACCTGCCCCGCTCCACTTTCTAGAAGTGTATAGTTTCATCAAACTGTGTCAAACTGAACTACAGTTGGCCCCATACTAGCTTTGCAGGACTAGCCATGCACATATGCATCAAACGCAGCCTGAATGCAGCCTCTATGCTGCTTCAGTGCCATAGATAAAATACAAGCTATTTTGGAGACACAGCTCCTATACAGTAAGTGCACTGATACCCAAGCAGGAGTGTATCAGAAAACAGTTGTACAAGCCCCCGAGAATATGCAGACTAATTGAATTTGCTAAAAAACTGACAACTCCAATAAGAGTCAATCCCTTAGCAGATATTGGTCTCTACATCAATGAAATGTAGTTTAACAGAATTGTACTCAAGCATAAATGTGATTGTTTTGTTTAAGCTGTTGGTTTATGCCAAAACTCTTGTAAAATCATTAAAGTGTTTCTAAACCCAGGACCCTGAATTCACTAGATCTGGTCTCCCACACTACACAGGATATGGAAATACTTTTAGTAAATATTTTAGTAAATATAAACTGCTACTTATCTTTTCTTATCAGCAGTTAGAGCAGTCTTGTGAATTTTATCAGTGTCCAGCAGAGCACTGGCTAAAGCTTGTAGGAGGAGTTTTCATTCTCCCCTATGAGGCTGCAGGAGCCCTGACCTCTGTCTTGACAGTGCTGATTGACCCTGTGCTGATCAAGTAAGCGTGTACCGGGGTGGGCTCCCCAGGATTCAGTGAAGTCACGAACGAGGAAAGCAACCCCAACACCAGCTTTTGCCACAACAGAATTTTACTTAGATGTGGCAAGTAAACACAACCACAAATGCTGGGAACATACAATAAATTTACATACACCCAGCCCAAAGGCTGAGACCCTTGTGCTGTACAGCACGGCGCCTTCTGATGGATGAAGGTAGAAATTGAAGTAATTTACCTACTGGCGTGCACAACTAAGCTGCCACACCTTACCTGTTATTACCCTAAAAGAGCAGGAATCAGTGTATGGGTGTATGGTATGGGCTAGTCTGCAGTGCAGCACAACAGCTTACAATCTTACACAACTCTACAGTATTCCCCCTCCCATAACTGGTCCTGTAGCATGTGCCTGAGTATTCCTTCTGAGCAAAACACCAGTCTGGCTTGAGTTTGTAGGATTTTATCAGTTCTCCAATGTGAAATGTCACTTTAAGTGGTGGAGTCCTTCCAATAATTAGTAACAACACTTGCGGCCTGACACAAACAGAGACCCTAACTATCGGCCTGGACTCAGTCTCTGGGCACCAACACTGAAATGAGGTGCGTGCACGATCTTACCGACACGGTTTTGCTTTGCATCCGCTGGTGACTCTGAACAGAACAAATGTTGCTTAGTTCCTCTGCTCTCATCAGCCTTCCTGGCAGCAATCTCTGGTTAGTGAGGGACGCTTTCACACCTGGATGTCATCGGATTCTCAGCTCACATGGCCCCTGCATTCAGCATCGTCCAAAACATGGCTCCTGCATTCAGCAACGTCCAAAACATGGCTGCAGTCTCCTCTTCCTGTTCACTAAAAACCCCAACTCTGTGTGAAAACCCCACCTCTTCATGAATATACAAATATCTATGCAGTCTGAGCCTGTGTTAGAAAAACAGTGACATCTTGTGGCTAAACCGCAGAATGTCAGTCAAAACATCAATTTACTCCACACCATAATTTACTTCCACACAAACAGTGTTCAAACAATGAGAGCTGTTTCCCCATCTCACAATCACATGTACTCTCCCAAAGAAAAAAAAACAGCAATACACATCAAACTGAGCATGTGCAGCTTGTTCCCAAGGCTCTGTTCTATCAGGACAGTATCTACTGCAGACAGTAGAAGAAGGGGAGGATCAGAGAAGAGAGGATAAAACATCCTTTTTACACAATGTGAAGGATTAACCCCTCAGGTTCCACAGTGAGTATAACAGGCATGCTTTACTGCATATACAGACTGATTTTTCTGTTGTGGGATTTGTAACACTTTAGCTGTGCCATCCAGATAATAAAGACATCATCTACAAATCAGAGGAAATACATTTAAAATATTTCCACATGCTTGAAATCAGATTACACCAAGCTGTTCAAATGATATTCTTCAAGATGCTACATTGCCTTAGGCTACAAAAACAACAGGTGTGTGGGTTTCCCTGAAAAATGGCACAAATAATTGATAGAATTCATTGCTAATATTACAAATAGGGATGAGCTAAATGTACCTGAATTCTGTTTGAGGCTGTGATGGTCGTACGTACTGGGTACATGACAGGCTGTGTGTAGCAGCCATTTTGTTCAAAATCCAGCCATTACATTTTACTTGTCACTATCTTTTCTGTGTTGAACCAGAGACACAGCTGTAGTGGCCTTCCCCTTCCCTCCTCCTTTAATTCATGGAATCCACAACTGTTAACTGAGGCCAGGACCTTCTTATCAGTCTAATGATATACACACATTAACCGATTCACATTTCAGGCTGGAAACCCTAATAAAACTGTACCCTCACAATCTGGAGAACTAACAGATATCCTGTCATAAATAGCTCAGCTGAAGGGAATGGCCAATATACATTCCTGATAGACTGGTTATCAGCCAACACTCTAAAACTTCAGCATATTTCATAACTCATGAAATAATAACAGCACAGCTATAGTAAGAACATATTTACTTTCCTCAATTAATTTGTAATGTTTCAAGTCCAAATGTCCCTATAGTGCCACAATTACTGTGCCGTGCTCCCCCTCCTCTTCCCCTGCACAATAATTGTGGCACTTATCATTTGGAGGAAGAAAACATCACAGCAGTATATACTGCACAATATTATGATTTTAATTTGATTGATGTTTGCATGGATATTGGCTAATTATTATTGCACAGGACAGCACTTTGAGTTGTTTTGGATTTTTGGAATATAATAGTTTACCCTATCTTAGCAGCAGCCCTAAATATTTATAATTTGGTTATATACCATTGGTAGTGATTTAGGTATTCTTGTTTAGCACTTTATATATTTAAACATTTTTGGCAACACAGTTGGTAATGTACTATAGTCCCAGCGGTTGTGGCATTTATATAAAAAAACAAATCTGACACATTCCATGCAAAACCCCACAATGGACTGGACAAAATTATTGGTACCCTCAATTTAATATTTGTTAGAACTCCCTTTGGAAAAAATAACTGAAATCAATCACTTCCTGTAACCATCAGTGAGTTTTCTACACTGCTCTACTGGAATTTTGGACCACTCTTTTTATAACAATTGCTCCAGGTCTCTCAGATTGGAAGGGTTCCTCTTCCCAACTGCTGTTTTGCGATCTCTCTCTGCAGGTGCTCTATGGGACTGAGATCTGGAATCATTGCTGACCAGTTCAGTACTCTTCAGCTTTGTCTGAAACCATTTCTGGGTGCTTTTTGACGCGTACTTTGTGTCATTGTCCTGCTGTAAGACCCATGACTTGTAGGACACTGGGTCCTACATTGCACTCTAGAATTCTTTGGTAGTCTTCAGATTCAGTGGCATATCATTAAATCAGTGGGCCTGTGTGCAGGATCAAAAGTGAACCCTGGGCATTGAGAGAAAAAAAAAATGTGTTGAGCAAAGTGGGCGTGCTCTAAACATTGACC
The DNA here is from genome assembly GCF_062004578.1 of Staurois parvus. NCBI lineage: Eukaryota > Metazoa > Chordata > Amphibia > Anura > Ranidae > Staurois > Staurois parvus. The sequence goes on along the minus strand of NW_028318484.1, from coordinate 153,323 downwards.
ATGGCTTAAAATGGGTGTGGTTAGAGTTTGAGATGACTTATATAGTGCAGAATGTGATAATGTTAAATAGGGAATGTACAGTATGAAGTGTAAGGCGGTGGGTAGTATGTGCAGGAGAGGAGTGCAGAGTGTATGGAGGTGGCTTTTTTAATCTCATGCGATATCCAGAGGGATGGATACCGTGGAGAAGAATTAGAATCCCTGTCAGTGTTTTTTTAAACAATCTTTTATTCAGAAAGAAAAAGCATAACATATGAACAAGAATGAGCTACAAGAAAGCATAGCATATTATCATATCATGTAATACACAGTTTACAAATTAGATTACAAGCAAACTCAGTAGTATAATCAAAACATTAGGAAGCATTCACATAGTAAAATGTTTACAATTTGCAGGTACAATCATCAAGTCTGATACAAAGAAAAGTAAGAACAGAGGAAAATGAAAAGCTAGGAAAGAAAGCAAGAAAATAGCATAAGTAAGGACAGATCTATCTCCGCAAGAAATGCCCAGGAATTACCAGCTTGACCCAAATGTCCAAAAGAGAAAAAGAGCTATTCACCCATCAGCCCTTTATATCTTTCCAAAAAAATGAAAGCATACCAACTGGACCACAATTTGTGAAAGCTGGGAACAATGTCATCAGTCATAGTCAGTGTCCGTTCCAATTCCTGAATAACATTAACCTCACTTATCCAGTCTAGAATTGAGGGGGTATGAGTGGTCTTCCAATGTCTGAGAATTAAGGACTTAGCCGCATTCAAAAGGTGCCGCACCAAGGATCTCTTGTACGATTTCATTGAGCACTCAGAAATATGGAGGAGGCAACATTCAGGAGTTAAGGGCAATGCAGTCTTCATAATAGAGTAGATCAACTGTCGAACTTCATCCCAGAATGGCCTAAGTCGTGGACATTGCCATCAAACATGGAACAAGGAGCCCTCCGCTTACATAAGCCTGATGTCTGGGGAAGCCACCTCTTTAACCTGTCCGGCGTAGCATACCAACACATTAACAATTTGTAGGAGGTTTCTTGAGTCCTGGTGCTGATGGAGCATTTGTGAGCAAAAATGCAGGTTTTTCTCTGTTGGTCATCTGAGAATTCTGAGAATTGTCGTGGGTGACAGAAAGATTGTTTTGAAGCCAAGAATAGGCCAAAGAGGTGGTTTTGCCAACGGGTTTCCCTTTCAGACATAATGTTTCTAGAGTAGTAAGAGGTCTGGAGAAGGCTGCCTTCCGTGTGTGGTTAGTCAAGTAATCATGTATTTGAAAATAAGTCCAGTATGGGAGAGAAACCTGACCACATATCTCCTGAAGCTCTCCTTTGGACCTAACTCCCCCTCGCTTGAGACAATGAGTCGCCAATAGAGATAGATCCGACTCGTGCACCGGAATCACTCCACATTCCAACCCAGGGGGAAACTCGGGATTATCAGCAATGGGGGTGAGGGGGCCTGGAGCGCTAGTAAAACCCTCAACCTACGCAAGATCATGATACGCATCTAAAGTTGCACCAATTAAGTGATGAGCCGTCAAACGCTTTGAGTAGGTAGACTTTGACAATCATGGTAAAAATCTTACAGGAGCTGAAGAATAGAAGCTTTCAAGGGAAACCCAGTGTTTATGTATGGAATGACAATTCCAGTCTATAATTCTGGTAATGTGAGTAGCATAATAATACTTTTTAAATTGTGGCAACCCTGTACCCTCTCAGCTTTTATTGCTAATAAAGAGGTAAAATGGTTTAAACCATAGAAATATGCCTCTCTGCAGAATATCTATTAATACAAAAGAAAAAAAGAGACCGTAATTCCAGTCAAAGGGAAGCTGCTTTCACAGGACAAATGTGGTGTATCAAAAACAACTAAGGTAAATTAAGCAAACACAAAATATCTTTCTAAATGTCAAATTTTGGATAGAGTGAGGATTATAAATCCTGTAAGTTTTTTATTTTTTGCCATCTGTGTCCCATTGGGGAGATTTACCTTCACTTCCAGTCCCAAAGCCAAAACAGGAAGAGAAAGGAAATCCCTTGTCACCAGAACCAGCGCACCTATTGGAAAAGTTCCCCTTTATTACTGTTCTGGAGACAACCCAAAATTTGGGATTTTCTTTTGCTTTCACTTTCAATGATATTGCTACAAATAAAGAGGATTTATCTCCCTAAAAGGCGCACATCAACAATAAAAACCTGACAGGTGTTCTAATCCATCTCTACGCTATCCAAATCTAAAAATATATTCCTTTAGTTATACTTTAAAGGGATAGTAAACCTCAGCTTAAAAAAAAAAATTAAAAATCCCCTGAAAGGTAACGGCATAATGTGGTAGTATGCACTGCATACTACCACACTATGAAGGACTTACCTTAAATTGAAGCCCTCCAATTGTCACCACTCCAGAGGCTTCTAACCTCACCCAGTCTTTCTTCTGGGTTAGCGAGCTCAGGCCATCTGACTAGCTGAGCCGCAATGACGCATGTGTGCGGGAGCCCCGGCCATGGCACAGTGCTCTGAAGGAACGGCATGGGTATGCCATTCCTTCAAAGCGTATGCACCGGCTCTCAAAAAGAGTGAAAATCTACTAAACAGTACACGTGCAGGAGATATTCATGTTACCGACAGGTAAGCTTTATTATAAAGCTTACCTGTAGGTATAAGTATCAAAAAAAAAGAGTTTACTACCACTAAGTAAATAAACCCCAATAAATTCCATATTTTCAGGTTTCTATGCATTACTGCTAAAAGAAATGATCCAAAAAGGTAAAGACTACTCCAAATTGGCTACTATATATTTACATTCCTTTAATACCACATGCCTGGATCACTACTTAATTACCACATGCATTTAATTATTTATTTCCTTCCATGAATTGATTTAACCCCATTCTATGCGGTATTTACCAAATGTTTTGACTGTTTTGGGATAATACTACAAAATGGTATAGTGAATTGACAGTTTCATGATCGCATGCGATATTTAAGGAAAATGTGTCAGATCACCTACTGTAAATACCACATGCGATCTGCTTTTGTGAATGGAGCCCACAGACCTTTATTTTTGCTATATAACTAACTTACAAATTTAAGATAACAAATAAGGATTCTTATTCTGATGGGTTAAGCTTTGTGAGTTGAGACTCTATGTAATAGCTGTGTATAAAACCTGTTGCATTAGCGAATTATATAATTTGATTACTAACATCGTTATTGATGCACATACGTAACAACACATTTTATACAATGCCATCTGCACTCCCACTGCTTTTCTAAACACTGCATAAGCATATGGATGTTTGGATGGGATACTGAACACCAGTTTTAAAATTGTTGCCAAACTTGACCTTCCTCCAAGGAAAAAAAAAATCCAGAAGTGGAATGACTTAAACTTTAAAAACAGAAACAACCTGACTTTGTGCAAGAGAAGCAGGCAGACTGTGCAACATCGATAGCTTACCATGATTCCACTAATATTTGTGATCGCATTTCATAATTTTTATGGATACTGTCAGTTATCTGGAAAAGGTAAGTCATAACATCTCATGCATTGTATAAGCTCAGCTTGCTCATTTATATGATTTTTTAAAATATAGTCTACATTTTTATGTGAATACATTACAATATTATTTAATTGAAGTAAACTATTTTCTCCATGATAGGAGGAAACGAAAATATGGTAAATAAAGGAGAAAATAAAAAGTAATACCAACTTAATTTTAGCCTTGAAATAATTCTTCATAACATATTATGGCTACACTTTTAAGCATTTCTAGACAACCATAGTCACTCTTCTTGCCAAGTATTTAGACATTTGTGAAAACAATATTTTTCTATAAATATATTTATCAGTGTTGCATGTTGAATAATTGCTCTCTATAACTTACAGCTCATCATTTCAACTATGTAAACATAATATAGAACAAAAATGTTTAATTTGTTTGTTATGGCTGTCTTCACTAATGCAAGATTGCAATTAAAGGCATGAACTGAAGGAGGTGTGCAATTGAACCAAATGACTGCGTTTGGTGAATTTACATGTGGTACAATGATACATGTGCCAATGATACAAGCCGTTTCATGATATTTAAAACACAATACACAGACTTATGTTAAAACAGGAATCTTAATAATATATCAGGAACTAATAAAACTGACTGTCATGTCACTGGACAGCCTAATACATCTAGCTAGAGCCTGAAGCAGCAAATGATATTAGGTTCAACTGATGCAGAAATCACAAGAATATTCACAGGAATAAGAGTCTTTATTTTCAGACATAAATGTAGTTTTCAAATAACAGTTAAAGTATAAATAGGGGTAAACTTTTTTTTTTATAGTTTTGTTCTGTTTGCTATTGTCATCAAAAGTAGAAGCAAAAGACAATCCCAAATTCTGTATTGTTCCCAGTACAGGATTAGAGGGAAAATCATTTAATGGGAATAGCAGTTCCAGTGACACTAGTGACAAAAAGGAATTCTGTCACTTTGGAAGAATTTCCTCTAACTTCCTTTTTTGGCTATAGGACAGGAAGTGAAGGGAAACCATGAAACAATGATGGCAAAAAAAAATTATAGGGGTTATACCCTCACCCTAAAAATTAAACGTTTTTCGTTTAGTTGTACTTTAAATAAAATAAATATTTTCATCCTTGGATTTTAGCTTTGTGAAATGAGCCTTTTTAGTTTCTTGGGGAATATATTTATATATTAATATACTTCAGACCTATATTTGTCTGCCTCTGTATTAGTGACATAATTTATCTGAATACTGTACTTTTGTTGTTGTGACAGTAACCTCTGTTAAAGAGTATTTGCCTGTTGACAATAATATTGTGGGTGTTCAGACTTAGATATATGAATTTACTTTAAAATGTGGCATACAATGTGGCCTATTTTAACCCAATCAAAATGCCATCCCTCTCTATCTGCACTGTATAGAAATAAATACCGGTACACTCGATTAGTCAAGTACAATTTTTATATGGCTGCCCAATACAGAGTTAGGAAAGTATGGATTTCAGTGGCATAAGCCCCTTTTATGTAACCTACAGCCAAGATCTTACAAATTCATTGGAAAAACAGAATATTAAATAAATGTTAGAGCACAAGCAGTGTATTTTGTTCATTCAACCTAATGTAAATTGTTGAATGTTGTTTTAACTTTGACCTATCATAAATAATATTCACTGTCACCCACAAAACCTACAGTGCACACATTAAACCCTGCCAACAACGTCATACCTAAATTATTGACTTAAAAAAATTAATCCTTTTCAATTCTGTATTTGGTGTGGTATGGTAGAAAAACCACCTACACTGCTGCGGGATGAACAAGTTGATTTGGGACACCATGTAGTTACTAAATGGAAATATTTCGTTTCTTGGGTATAAAAATCATTATATAATGTATTACAACAGTTTTTGCACTTGATAAATGGATTTTAGTGTCTGGTAATATTTTGGGTAATTGCTTCTACATGAACTGAGTTGTTAAATACATACAAAATCATTTATTTAGAAAAGCACATTTTTAAAAATTAAATTAGCTGAGCTGCTGTTAAAATGATATAAAGGGCTTTCCGTCATCTGCACTATAAACGGTGATTGCTCCCACTCTCTGAACTGCACTAAGTCAAACAACTTTGCATCATGGTAATATTTTCTGGTAATTTTCTACCCAGTTATGACATGTCTATGAGAAAAAGTTACTGCCCAATGACTACATTAAGTAGAATATAGTGAGATGAGCCATAGTACTGAACACTTTTGGTAGAGGAACACCTAACACAGCAATCTTGGTCCCAATTTAAAAGGTTTCCCATAGAAAGAAGCACAGAAACTACAAATGTTATACTGCAACAGAGACTATAGTCCTCACAGCCAATTGATCTAACACTACCAAAGCCTCAAAGAAGAGAGAGTCCCAATCTCCAAATACACGTTAGCTAGTTTTATGTCATACATCAATACAGTGGTTACAATTCTCCAACTGACTGGAGTTTCAAAGACTTTATATTCACACAACATGATACTCACCTTCCTCCAAAATTTTAAAATATATCAGGCATAATCATCTAAAGAGGGTCCTCCTTGGGGATTTCGCGAGATTCACAATCATACAGTATAGTAATATCAAAAAAATCTCTGACTAGATATGGTAATGATGGCCATGTTTTATTCATTCCACAAAGCAAGCTTAGAATACAGATAGTAAAAAAAAGATAGTCTGGAAACAAATCGGATACAAAGACATTAACAATCTGCTACTTTTGAATTAGCATTTACTGAATAAGTAGGTTGGATATCTGATAGTTGTTATAGTGATCTCCACTTGCATCTGGGTCCTGTGCTGAGTAGCTTCTCTGCTACATTCTTAAACAGGAGGTCAGCTGCTTGGCTCAGGTGCCATTCAGAGAATGCATTATATCTAAATGAATGTGAAGTGTTCTCCTATTGGATGAGGTGGAGTGCATAACATCACAACACTACCTCATCCAATTAGAGAAAGCTTGAATTTGAATGCAGTTATATATAACTTCCAGGTGGATTGGCCAGGCATGATATATGTTGGACCAATGTAACTTTGTATAAAATATCCATACCTAGAATTCTTCTTTAATGTGAACCTGTGTTTTCTCATGCGGGGCACAGCAACATGTTCACTTTATTTCCCCCTTCCAAGTAGGAATACCATCCTTGCTGCTCATTCAGCCATAGGGAATGAGGTAAGACAGCCCTATGCAAGTTTAAGTGGCATACTTACTCAGATGGGTGTCCCTGTCCCTGATAATAATGGATCAATCACCATACACCAATGGATGCTGTGTAGTCTTTCTTAAACCGATGTCAACTTTGCCATTTTTATCCTCCTGTTACACTGATTAACTTTCAAAAGTTCCCAGGTATGTTAATGAGTCTGAGATTTTGGGTGAGCCAGGATCACTGTTGTGAGTGGAGCGTGTCTCTGTGAATTGGGAGCTTTAAATGCACAGCATATACTGTGCCAACATAGCGGCAATGGTTTACTAGTGAAGCACATAGAGTGTGGAACCAAAGTATTGGGATAACAGTGGCGAACAATAAAATGACCACAGTGGCATTAATTTGGACACAGTAGGTAAATAACACAACATTAATTGAGTGTCTACATGTTGAAATTAAGCCATAATTGAGTATACAGTACCCTACAGCATTATGAGAAACATGTGAGCAATAAATCAAAATCACAAGCACATCAGCACTGTGTCCACTGAAAATGATTTCAGCATGTTGGCAGCTATAGCAATGCAGAGCAGTGTTAGAGCAAGTTAGGTTTGCAGTACTAATGGAACTCTACATCCATCAGCTCAGCTGATCAAGAATCAACTGGCTCTGGAACTGCACATGTGTTTAATCACTTGCCCTCCAGAGGATTTACCCCTCTTCCTGACCAGGCCATTTTTTGTGTTACGGCATTGTGTTACGTTAACTGACAATTGCGCGGTCATGCAATGCTGCACCCAAATTAATGTATGTCCTTTTTCCCATGAATAGAGATTTCTTTTGGTGGTATATGATCGCCTGTGCATTTTTATTTTTTAAACATGTCCAGTAAAAAAAATTTAAAAAATCAAATTTCATCATAAATTTAGGCCAAAATGTATTCTGCTTCATGTCTTTGCTAAAAAAAAAATCCCAATACGTGTAAATTAATTGGTTAACGTAATTTTTTTTTTAAATTTATTTTTACGAGTAATCAGCGACTTATAGCGGGACTTCGGCAGGCATTCTGACACGAATAAAAAGCACTGACACTGTACTAATGGCACTGACCAGGAAGGGGTTAACATGTGGGGCGATCAAAGGGTTAACTGTGTGCTGTTTTACTGTGTGCTTTCAACTGTAAGCACGCTGCTTTGCATGGCAGGAGCTGTCAGGGGAGAGAACTGTATTATTTACATACAGTTCTCTTCCTCCTTGGGTAATGCTCCTCGATCACTTGGTGCCAGCGAGTAATCACCAGCCGGGGCCCAGTGATTGACAGCCGATGCCATGAATAGTGGAAAGAATAGGGCATATTGTAGCTAACTGCATATCCACTGAACCACCCAAGGGTTAAGTACTAGCTTATATAACTATTGTATTAGTTAATTATGTGGAACTGTATCAAATGCCTTGCTGAAATCAAGATAGCCTATATCCGCAGTACCACCAAACATTAGTCCAAACATGGTCCAAAACATTAGTGATATAGTCAAAGAATTCAATTAGATTCAGTCTGAGATGATCTGCCCTCAGTAAAGCCATGCTGCTTTGGGTTCCAGCAAGTTGTGTATTTTTAAGTGATCCGTTATCCTTCTTTTCAGGAGTGATTCCATTAACTTGACTAAAATCAATGTTAAACGTACAGACTTGTAATTGCCAACTTCTACTTTACTACGCTTTTTGTGGATAGAGCAATATTAGCTGTCTGCTAGTCATGGGAAACTTCTCCTGTTAGAAGAGGATGATTAAAAATGGTCCAACAACTATACCTCGAAGTTCACTTAAACCTCTGTGATGAATACTATCAGGGCCCATTGCTTTATTAATCTTTAACAGAGTCAGTTCCTCTGCTACCTCTGTCTCCAGAAATCTTAAAAATGAACCATCATTACTAGAACCAATATGATTCCCCAATTTGTTATTGCTAGTACAATTTATTTCTGAGAAGACGGAACAGAAGTAATTATTCAGATGGTTTGCTACTTCCAGGTCTCCTACACTATATTGCCAAAGGTATTGAGAAACCCCTCCAAATCATTGGATTCAGATGCTCCAATTGCCTCCATAGCCACAGGTGTATAAAATTAGGCACCTAGGCATGTATACTGCTTCTACAAACATTTGTGAAAGAATGGGTCACTCTCAGGAGTTTAGTGAATTCAAGTGTGGTACCATACTAGGTTGCCATCTGAGCAATAAGTCCATCCGTGAAATTTCCTTGCTACTAAATATTCCAAGGTCAACTGGCAGTGGTATTGTAACAAAATGGAAGTAACTGGGAACAGTAAAATGACAGAGCAGGGACAGAGCATGCTGAGGCACACAGTGCACAGAAGCAGCCTACTGTCTGCAGAGTCAATAGTTAAAGACCTCCAAACTTTGTGTGGCCTTCAGATTATCACAACAGTGCATAGAGAGCTTCATGGAATGGGTTTTCATGGCCGAGCAGCTGCATCCAAACCTTACATCACCAAGTGCAATGCAAAGCGTAGGATGCAGTGGTGTAAAGCAGTGGAGACGTGTTCTCTGGAGTGACAAATCATGCTTCTCAGTTTGGAAATCCGATGGACGTGTGTGTTTGGTGGTTGCCAGAAGTTTGGTACTTGCTTGACATCATTATGCCAAGTGTAAAGTTTAGTGGCGGGGTGGATTATGGTGTGGGGTTGTTTTTCAGGGGTTGGGCTTGGCCCCTTAGTTCCAGTGAAGGGAACTCTTAAAGCGTCAGCATACCAAGACATTTTGGACAATTTCATGCTCCCAACTTTGTGAAAACAGTTTGGGAATGGCCCCTTTTTGTTCCAACATGACTGTGCATCAGTGCACAAAGCAAGGTCCATAAAGACATGGATGAGCAAGTTTGGGTTGGAAGAACTTGACTGACCTGCACAGAGTCCTAACCTCAACCCAATAGAACACCTTTAGGATGAATTAGAATGGAGACTGCGAGCCAGGCCTTCTCGTCCGACATCAGTGCCTGACCTCACAAATGCACTTCTGGAAGAATGGTCAAACATTCCCATAGACACACTCCTAATCCTGGTGAACAGCCTTCCAGAAGAGTTGAAGCTGTTATAGCTGCAGAGGGTGGGCCAACTCAATATTGAACCCTATGGACTAAGACTGGGATGTCATTAAATTTCATGTGCGTGTAAAGGCAGGTTTCCCAATACTTTTGGCAATATAATGTAAGTGTTGTGCCCAGTTTTCATTTTAGTGATCCCATTGTATTTATTCTTTCCATTACTGATGTACCTAAAAAACGGTTTTGTCTCCTTTCTTAATAGATTTAGCAATTTCCTCCTCTTTTTGTGCTTTGGCAGTACTGATAATGTGTTTGGCCTCCTTGTCTCTATTTTTATACACATTTACTTCTACTAATTTGCTTGACATATAATCTGGTTGCCACCAGGATGGTAGACTTTAACAGTGTCCACTGCATAATGATTCCAGTTATTTTGCTCCCAACCTTTCATCTAATTTTTTAGAAATTCTCCAATTTCAGCAAACTTTTTTCTTTAGAACTCTAAAATGTCTGTTTTTGTATATGACTTTTTCAGTTCTTGTTTTATCAAAATAAAAAACATTGGTGATTACTAGGAACTCCCATTTTCTCAACCTCAGCATCAGACAATCAATTCCCATTTGTCAGTACAAGGTCTAGAATATGATCACCTCAGCATGGACTTTTTACTAACTGTTTTAGAGAAACTCCATAGTATTTTGTATTTTATTTGTTGGGTGAGTGGAAGCCAATGGAGGGATTGGCAGAGAGGGTCAGCAGACACTGAACAGCTAGTAAGGTGGGTGAGTCCAGCAAAGGCATTCATGATGGACTGAAAGGGGGATAACCAATGTAAAGGTAATTCAATGAGGTGGGAGTTGCAGTAATCAAGATGAGAGATAACCAGTGAGGGAATCAGAAACTTTGTGGAGTATAACCAAAGAAGGGGCATAATTTGGAGATGTTGTGGAGGTTGAGGTGGCAAGATTTGGACAATGATTGGATGTGGGCCCTAAAGGAGAGTTCACAGTCCAGGACTACACCTAGTACCCTGGCATGTGGGGACAGGCTTATAGAGGTGCCATTGATCTCGACAGAAAAGTCAGGCAAAGGGGAATATGAGGGAGGAAATATTATGAGCTTGGCTTTGGATAGACTGTTTGAAGAAGTGGTGTGACATCCAGACTGATATGTCTGTCAGTAGATTAGTGATGTGGGAGGAGATGGATGGAGTGAGCTAAGGGGTAGACAGATAGATTTGGGTATCATCAGCATAGAATATATAACTCCAGTATAAGTTTTCCACAGACGTCTTACAGAACAGTCTATAGGAGAACAAATGAGGACTTACCAGCTTGGGGAGAGGGCACTGTTTGGAGGATCTTCCTCCCAAATACCTGATCCTGGCTAGACAAGAGATCCAAACCATAATGGCATATGAACGTGGAAAGATTACACTATGTAGCTGCTTTACAATGTTGTGGTGGGGTGGTACCAGCCTCTATTCCCGGTAAGTTACCAAAATGCTCATGGATTGGTAATTCACCAATGAAACAGGGTCAGCATCCATGACTCTGTAGGCTTCTACAATACACTGTGTGAACAATTATTAGGCAAGTGAGTATTTTGACCAATCATAATTTTTATGCATATTGTTCAAGCTGTATAAACTTGAATGGTTATTATATTTAGGCATATCAAGTGATGTGTATTTGTGTAATGAGGGAGGGTGTGGCCTGAGATCAACACCCTATATCAAGGTGTGCATAATTATTAGGCAGCTTCTTTTTATCAGGCAAAATGAGCCAAAAAAGAGGTTTAACTGACTCTGAAAAGTCAGAGTTTGTAAAATATCCTTCAGAGGCATGCAGCACTCTTGAAATTGATAAGATATTGGGATGTAATCACAGAACCATCAAATGTTTTTTTTGCAAATAGTTAACAGGGTCACAAGAAACGTGTTGAGAAAAATTATGTAAGTTAACTGCAAAAGATTTGAGAAAAATCAAACGTGAAGCTACCAGGAACCTATTATCCTCCAGTGCTGTCAAGCTACCTGGAGTGCCCAGAAGTAGATGTTCTATACTCAGAGACATGGCCAGGTTACACTGAAACCCGACCATCACTGAACAAGACACATCAAAACTGGGCCAAGAAATATCTGAAGACAGATTTTTCAAAGGTTTATGAACTGATGAGATGAGAGTGACATTTGACAAATCAGATGGATGGGCCTGTTGCTGGATCAGTAACAGACACAGAGCTCCACTTCGATTCAGATGCCAGCAAGAATGGAGGTGGGGTACTGGTATGGACTGGTATTATTAAAGATGAGCTAGCTGGACCTTTTTGGGTTGAAAATGGGCTCAAAATAAACTCCTAAATCTACTGCCAATTTTTAGAAGACACTTTCTTCAAGCACTGGTACAGGAAAAATCTGCATCTTTCAAGAAGGCCATGATATTTAAGCAGGACAATACTCCATTGCATACATCAAAGTATTCCTCTGTGTGGCTAGCCAGTAAAGGCCTTAAAGATAAAAGAATACGTACATTGCCCTCTTCTTCACTTGACCTAACCCTATTGAGAACTTGTGGGCCCTTCTTAAACGGGAGATTTACGGTGAAGGAAAACAGTACACCTCTCTGAAAAGTGTCTGGGAGGCTGTGGTTGCTGCTGCACAAAGAAGTTGATCCTCAACAAATCAATAAACTCAGAGACTCAATGAATGGAAGGCTTATGACTGTTATTGAAAAAAAGGTTGGCTATACTGGTTTACTTTAATGCCAGAACTGTTTATTTGTAAATTTTGAGTTGTTGGTTTATTATTCTCACTTTAACAGATAAAAACAAACAAATGAGTTGGGAAAATGTTCATTTTTCATTTAACTGCATAATATTTCTGCACAGTTGCCTAATAATTGTGCACACATGACCCTGTAGACTTCTACATAACAGTAGCAATTTTATTCCAACAGGCAAAAGTGAATTTGGAGGTATGTTTCCCTTTGTGGCTGCCTGCAACAAATATGAATAAAGCATTAGCCCTACAGAAGTTTGCCACTGTGTTTAGGTAGGCTAACCGACATCTCCTAACATCTAATAAAAAATGGCCTGTTACAGAAAGTTGGTAATACAACATCCTGTGGAATATGCTACTTTGGGAAGGAACACAGGATCTGTCTTCAAAATTATGCAATCTTCCAGAACTGACAGGAAAGCTTGAAGTTCACTGATTCTACAAGCTGCTGTTACCACAGCCAGAAAAATGATCTTCGAGATTAGATATTTTAAATTCAGGTGAAATTTTAGTTATTTGGAGATTTGGATGTATCCGAATTTCTGAATCACAATAGTAACAAATTTCAGCGAATCTGAAATACATTAATTATAATTAAACTAATTATCGAAGTTTGAATTTGAAAATGAGCTTCAAATCAATTTTGAAAATAAGCTTAAATTTGAATATGAGTTTGGTATAAAAATGCAATAAGATGATTCCTACTTAGTCTGCTTTATAAAATAGAATAAAGCAGAATAGAATATAAAATAATAAAATAGAAAGGAATAGAATATATTAGAATAGAAAAGAATATTAAAAAGTAGAATATATTAAAATAGAATAGAATAAAATAGAGTGAATATTTGTTCTATTCTATTCCTTTATTTTTTATTCTATTTTATTCTATTCTGTTCTAGTTGATTTTATCCTTTTATTATTATATCCTTTTCTATTATTCTATTCTATACAGCAGTTTAAGTCTGGATTATCTTATTTCACATTTATACCTTACTGTATTTATAGCAATAGGTTTCCATTTCGAATTAATTTCCAAATTCGAATTAATATCAATTATTTTCAAATAGACTATAAAATAAGGAATATACAAAACAAATTTGAATTAACAAAACTAATTCCGAAAATTAATAATTCTCACATAATGAATATGACAAAACTAAACTGAACGAACGAATCTGAAATAAATCAAAATGAAATTTTCCGTTGTGCACATCCCTATTGATAATACTTCTTAAGACTAACAACAAATCTCACTTAAAACACATTTTAGTCTTGATTTGAAAAGTCTTGAAATTAGTCGATCTTCCAGAAGAAATTTTGAAGAGATATGCAAAGAACTGCCACCTGCACTTTCAGTGTACTTGGAGCTAAACCCTTGTCTGCCCGATCTTGAAGGAATTCCGAAATTGAAGGAGTATCAAACAAAAAATGATCATCCTTAGATTTCCAAGAATTGAAATTTCTCTACACTTTACTATATATAGTTCTATATACAGTGGGGATCGAAAGTTTGGGCACCCCAGCTAAAAATTTGTATTAATGTGCATAAAGAAGCCAAGGAAAGATGGAAAAATCTCCAAAAGGCATCAAATTACAGATTAGACATTCTTATAATATGTCAACAAAAGTTAGATTTTATTTCCATCATTTACACTTTCAAAATAACAGAAAACAAAAAAATGGCGTCTGCAAAAATTTGGGCACCCTGCAGAGTTAATATCTTGTACTGCCCCCTTTGGCAAGTATCACAGCTTGTAAACGCTTTTTGTAGCCAGCCAAGAGTCTTTCAATTCTTGTTTGAGGTATCTTTGCCCATTTTTCCTTACAAAAGTCTTCCAGTTCTTTGAGATTTCTGGGCTGTCTGTCACGCACTGCTCTTTTAAGGTCTATCCATAGATTTTCAATTATGTTGAGGTCAGGAGATTGTGAAGGCCATGGCAAAACCTTCAGTTTACGCCTCTTGATGTAATCCCCCGTGGATTTCGAGGTGTGTTTAGGATCATTATCCATTTGTAGAAGCCATCCTCTCTTTAACTTCAGCTTTTTCACAGATGGCATCAAGTTACCATCCAAAATTTGCTGAAATTTTATTGAATCCATTTTTCCTTCTACTCGTGAGATGTTCCCTGTGCCACTGGCTGCAACACAACCCCAAAGCATGATTGATCCAACCCCATGCTTAACAGTTGGACAGAGGTTCTTTTCATTCAATTCTGTGCCCCTTCTTCTCCAAACAAACCTTTGCTCATTCCGGCCAAAAAGTTCAATTTTAACCTCATCGGTCCTCAGAACTTGTTTCCAAATCGCATCAGGCTTGTCTATATGTTCATTTGCAAAGTTCAAATGATGATTTTTGTGGTGAGGACGTAGAAGAGGTTTTCTTCTGATGACTCTTCCATGAAGACCATATTTGTACAAGTGTCTCTTTATAGTAGAATAGTGTACCACAACTCCAGTGTCTGCCAGATCTTTCTGGAGGGATCGTGCAGTCAAACGTGGGTTTTGAATTGTTTTTCTCACAATCCTGTGAGCTGTTCTGTCTGATATTTTTCTTGGTCTTCCAGATCTTGCTTTAACTTCCACTGTTCCTGATGACTGCCATTTCTTAATTACATTCCAAACAGAGGATATTGACATCTGAAAACGCTTTTACACAAAGCGTTTACAAGCTGTGATACTTGCCAAAGGGGGCAGTACAAGATATTAACTCTGAAAACGCTTTGCTATCTTCTTATAGCCTTCTCCAGCTTTGTGAGTGTCAACTATTTTCAGTTTAAGTTTTCTAGACAACTGCTTAGAAGAACCCATGGTGCTGATTGTTGGGGCAAGGTCAGATGAGTCTGGGCATTTAAAACCTTTGAGATTGACATCACCTGGTCTTCCCAGACGATGATTGAGAACAATCCATGACACTGGCAGGTCTCAGCTTTGCCAAAGGGGCAGTGCATGCTATAAATTCTGCAGGGTGCCCAAACTTTTGCAGACGCCATTTTTTTGTTTTCTGTTATTTTGAAAGTGTAAATGATGGAAATAAAATCTAACTTTTGTTGACATATTATAAGAATGTCTAATCTGTAATTTGATGCCTTTTGGAGATTTTTCCATCTTTCCTTGGCTTCTTTATGCATATTAATAAAAAATTTTAGCTGGGGTGCCCAAACTTTCGATCCCCACTGTATATTAAATATTTAGTTACAACTAACAAGCAGGGTCCTATCAACCTGATCTGACAAATTTGTAGCTTTTAGGATATCTTCTTCAATAATCAAGCAGCCAGGTTCAAGGTATGTACTCAACGGTGCAAGACTGGCTCTTGTGAAATCAGGCCCTGCCTGGTTGGAATTACCCATGGGGGAACACTATACAGTGAAAAAAGAAGAGAGGACAACACTATTTTTAGCCCAAAGGGAGCAATCAGAATTTAATTCATGTCCTTTTGGGGAAAATTTTGAAGAACCCAAGGAAGAAACTTGATAGAAGGGAATGCACTGTAACCTTGGTCTTCTCTGGGGCCTGCGACCATCATTAAAAATAAGGATGGCATTTCCTTCCATCCTAACTGCACCCTATACCTAATGCCCAGGAGTGAAAAATAAAATATATTCTCCTAGTGGTCTGTCAACTGGAAACCACTAACAAAGGACCCTACTACAAAACCTCAACAACATACAGGAAAAATCAGCAGTAGGAGACCATCTTCCTATCTGTGAAGTGCTGATGCCTGCAGCTGTGAAGAGTCTATACAGCCACTCGCTCCTCTTCTACTGCTCGTGCAGCCTATGATTTGAGTGCAAGTTGACTAGCTCCAACAAAGCTCTAGTTTTCCCTTCTGTGCCAGAAGGAGGCTGAAACTGAAGCCACTGGCACCCGGGGATGACATCACATCATCCAAAAATGATGCTGCCATCTTTTAGGAAAAGGACCTGCCCACAAGCCAGAAAAAGGAACATATATTCTCTCTTTCCATCACGTAAGCATGGTACAGCACCCAGCTGGCCACTGTGCAACTGCACGCCTATGAAAGTCCTCACCAAGGGGGTGTACCTGTCAAGAGAGTGAAGACCCTCATTGGGCACAGAAGAGGGGATGAAACCAGGTTTCCTCCTGCTTGTAACAAGAAAGGATTCAACGAGCATCAATTTTACATGTGCTACCCTTTGCCAACAGGCCAGGTAACAGACTTGAGGAAAGCTGCCTGTCAGCCTCCACCAGGACACCCTTAAAGGCATCCCCCACCAGGTTACAATCAACATGTCCCCTTCAGACGGAGGAAACACAAAAACTGGAGTGAGCTCCTGAAAGACTTCCTTTAACTTTTGACCTGGCAATGTATTTACTGGCCTAGTGGGAGGAGATCTATATATCAAAGGCTGTCCTGCAAGAAAACTGGGGAAAGTGATGAACATACTTGATCTGGTCAGCCTCACTGAAAGTATTAGAGACAGAAAGTCAATATTACCAGCCAGGCTAATTACAGTTTCAGGAAGTTTACAGTTTCAGGTTTGCAAAGGTGGCCTACATGCTATTTCCCTGACACAAGTTTTAGTACTTTTCATGGAAAGTTATAAATTTCTATCAGCCTATGAGAAACGAAAACTGGCCTGTGTGTTTCTCAGACTTGAACATTTTCAGAATATTTTATTACAGAAATAGCAAATGAAATAAAGGAAAAATCAAACAAAGTGAAGCAAAATGAGAAGCCATGATTTTAGTCTTTAAAAAATGCCTTCATAGACAAAATGTAAGAAGCTGGATTGTTTGCATATTTAGATTTGTGTTTTTTGTACTTACAAACA
Source organism: Staurois parvus (assembly GCF_062004578.1). Classification (NCBI taxonomy): domain Eukaryota; kingdom Metazoa; phylum Chordata; class Amphibia; order Anura; family Ranidae; genus Staurois; species Staurois parvus. Next base: position 135,984 of record NW_028318484.1, on the reverse strand, counting down.
CCATGTTGCCTCTTTCATGTGGTGTGCAAGGCAAATTCTTTATGCTAGCTATTTTATAGAACCAGTTGTTCAATTAAACAATGGAATCAACAGCATTTGTTTAAAAAATTCATTTATGACAAATCTGTCACACACCTTGGCAATTCAAACTGAACATATGATAAAGAAAATCAAAGACAGAAGATACTTTCAGTGAAATCCAGATATTAAAGTATAGGGGCAGCACAGTCTTTACATGTTTAGCACAGGGTCAGGCAACCCCCACACTAGTGCCAGAGCATCAAAGACTGCACCCAAGGGGTTTCCTGGGAGGCCCAGCTCCCAAACAATAAAGCTGTCCAACCAGAAAAGTTTAATACTCCTGCGCTTAGAGAGTAGGCCTAAAAAGGTTAGTAGACTGCAGTCATGTCTTGGCCCTCATAGGATGCACTCGCTGCCCTCACAAGACTGTAGGAGTCTAGAGGCACTGCAATAACAAACAAACAGAGGGCACACTGGCCTAGTGCATTATCCTTAAAATATGGCTTTAATGTATAAAATGGTAAATATTATACCTACAAAATGGACTAAAGTACATGTTCATCTCAGGAAAGCAGCACAATACAAACCGCAAAACATCATGATGTCATGTGGTGACAGAACGATGGAATCTCAACAGGCTGGTGCATTTTGAGGACTTATTCTCTTCCTCAGAGCCCACAAGACTGTTGGCTGCTCCCAGACTGATATATGGTGTATGATGTCAAACTCACCAATCAGTCCAGGGGTGTTTCCAAACTGCCTGTGGGTGGGGACTAACCCTGTGTATTCCATAAAACTAAGTGACAGCCCCTATATGTATTTCTCTTACAGACTGTAGGGAGCATGAATAAACCCAAAAAAAGGACACCATCCTCCAATCTATCATATTCGGCCTCTGACTCTTACCATGTGGGCTCCTGTCTGGAGCACAAGCTCACATGGAAATGTGGGCTCTCTACCTGCCCCAGCCCCCACCTGCAATTCAAGCATCCGGCCATACTGAAGACATGTGGTGATCATCCTCTGGAGCAATCTCGCCGACATAAGGCCACTTCGGTATAATGACAGGACTCCAAACAGGGAGTGCCCGACCGCCACAGATCCCCTATGCAACAGAGCACTCCAGCTTGGAATGCATATGCTTCGCAGAGGGCGTGGAATTGTGATGCTTCTGTCATCCCTTTGGTCATTTCATGCAACTCACAGTAGGCAAGACAGATGTAAATGAAGAAACACATATGTGAAAATCAATAAGAACGTAAAAATAAATAGTGAAAATATATAAATGCATATAAATATATACATTATGTGTGCATGTGTGCACATTCGATAGATAACAGAGCAACCTATTGAAAAAAAAAACAAATGCATTCCTGTGTAATGCTAAATAAGTCAGAATAAATACATGTAAAGTGTGCAAATACGTGTAGGGGGCTAGTTACCTAAATGGCACGTGGCTGGATAGTCAGTGCAACATGCATGTCTGCGCACACACACGTGCATACACCCATACCTGTCCCACAACATGGAATCAATAATGGGACAATGGAATAAATGGGTGCCCCCTCAAGGACCACTGACTGGCAAATATGGGAACATGGATGCAGCTACAAGGTCCAAAGGTTACCCATAATGTTGGAAAATATACGTTAATAAATAAATAAATGCAATCACCCTATCTGCCTTGTTCGCTTTGTTCATCTACCTGAAAAAAAACAGAAAATGGAAGATAGTGCCAAATTAAAGGCACCACAATGTTTAAACAATAATGACATCATAGTATAGTAAGTAAAAAAATTATTATATAAAACCTCTAAACTCAAATACACAAAACACAGGGAAAAAGTAGCCCACAATCGAGTGTGGTCAATATATGACTCACTATAGAGCCCCATGGATCTCTAAATCTTCATTGAGGCCTTCAGGGGCAAGGGACCCCAAAGTAAATATCCAGTAGGTTTCTCTTGTACATAGTTTCCGGAACTTCCTACCATTATCAAGATCGTCACCGACTGATTCCAAAAACTCTCATACCCGTAGGGTCACTATTGTGCTTTTCCTGGAAATATCTGGATACTAAGTATTTGTCTCGTTTGTTCTCCTTTTTACAGATATTTATACTACATTTGTGCTCATTTAATCTCACTTTTAAAGGGCGTATTGTTTGACCAACATAGAGGAGACCACATGGGGAAATGAGTCCATATACAACGTGTGATGTACTACAGTTAATAAACTGTTTGATTTTATAAATGCGGCCATCCCTCCCTACTACCTCTTTCTTGCGGTGCCACATGTATCTGCATGCCCCACAATTTTTAACTCCACATTTATAATTTCCCATTTGGTCAAAGACAGTAGACCAAGGGCCAGGACTATGCTTCCCAGTAATATGGGATTTCCAAATTCTGCTGGGTGCAATAAAACTCCTAAGATCTCTGGGTTTCCTAAACACAATATCCGGTCTCGGGGCCAGAACGTGGCCTAAAACTGGATTCTGTTTCAGAATTTTCCAGTTTTGCTGGAGAATGCATTGATTATCAAATGCCTTGGTATTATATCTTGTGCAAAACCTGACCTGGTTCGTATTTCTAGATATAGCACTTCTGCTTTTATATTCTGCCCAAGTGCAGTAAAAGTTTCATCTAGATATTTCTGATAGGCTTCCTCTACAGTATATGCGGTGCAGGATACCGGATACGTTTTTCCAAGAACTTCTTTTTGAGTATCTCCCCTGTTCCTCATAATCCTTCCTCCTGGTACAGGTCCTTTTAAATCTACAAAATTGTCCGAAAGGTACCTTTCGGATCCACCACGGATGATGATTACCACTCTCATGTAGATAGGAGTTGCTGGCGCTTGGCTTAAAATGCGTCTTGGAACATATACTCCCATCTGCTTCTACTCGTAGTTCTAGATCTAGAAAGGCTAAATGGTGTTCATCAACTTCATGCTTAAATCCAACACCAAACAGATTGTTTTTGCAATGTAGTAAAAAGTCCTTCAGCTCAGTGTCAGACCCATTCCAGATGATCAGAATATCATCTATGTATCTGGCATACAAAGCCAAATTCTTTCTGAATGGGCCCAAATGTACTCCTCTTCCCAGTATCCCATGAACAGGTTTGCATAACTGGGTGAAAATCTAGCACCAATGGCAGTGCCTCTGATCTGTCTGAAGAAGTCTCCTAAATAGAAGAAATAAGAGTCAGAGGCCAAATATGGATATGGGACAAGCAATACTTGCAATTGGATAAGGGGTAAGCCAGATCCACTTATTTTTGATGAATACTAGCATGATTATTGTTATATTTAATTGTTTTATCATGGATTACTTTTAGATTGCATGATGGTGTCATTTTTTGTGGGTCATTCATGCTCCCTACAGTCGGTAAGAGAAATATATATAGGGGCTGTCACTTAGTTTTATTGAATACACAGGGTTAGTCCCCGCCCAAAGGCAGTTTGAAAACACTCCCGGACTGATTGGTGAGTTTGAGATCATACACCATATCAGTCTGGGTACAGCCAACAGTCTTGTGGGCTCTGAGGAAGAGGATAAGTCCTCAAAACGCATCAACCTGTTGATATTCCATCGTTCTGTCACCACATGACATCATGATGTTTTACGGTTTGTATTGTGCTGCTTTCCTGAGATGAACATGTACTTTAGTCCATTTTGTGAGTATAACACTTACCATTTTATACATTAAAGCCATATTTCAAGGATAATGCACTAGGTCAGTGCGCCCTCTCTGCTTGTTATTGCAATAAAGCTGGCCAGTGTCTGCATACAGAAGAGGCAGCGTGGCTGGTGCCCGCCCACCTCTATTTCCGCTGGTGTTGATTCCAGCGTTGTGCTCTGCACACTGAAGCTGAATCGAGTCAGATTCCCCAGGCTGCTTGTTCTCACTTTGAAAGGGTAATTATATTCAGTATTGTTCCTCCTCTGTGATACAGCACTCTTTTAGCCTGAGCCGGCTCATGGCCAGGCTTTTCTGACATAACAGCTATTGGTAACTACTAGTTTAGGCTACATTCACAGGAGCATGCAGCCACAGTGCGAATGGTAGTGGCAGGAATCTGTAGATTCCTGCTGCTGTTTTTGACACCAGTGAGCAGTTAGCTGCAGCCACCAAGCCTGGATAGTACACTATAATGAAAGGTTACCAGGTGCTGTAGCTATCCGTGACTGTTCACAGTCACTTTTTGTGCATTCAGTAAAGAGGTGATTCTGGCGCATAGAGATGAAGTTATATATGGAAAATATAAATGTATATAAACTAATGCAGTAGATGGCAATGACATAAAATGTATAATATTCATAAGTGCACAAGGAGTCTATTAAAAGTCTCTTAGGCAATCAACCCAAAGGTTATCACAAATTAGAGGCAACCATCCTTGAAGCACAGATGGTTCTATATGCAAAGACAAAATAAAGGAAACAACCAGCCTGGAGTGCACTGGCAGAAGTGACGTCACCGGAAGAAGCGGAGAGTCAGCAGGATCTGAAGATACAGACATGGGACAAGCAGGCTACGCATTCAGAGCCTCTAGCTCCTTCTATTGGCCTATTGGTGCTGGGAGAGGTTTCAGCTAATATAGGAGACGCTGTCAATCGTGGGACAACATCGCTCAGCAGGGATTTAAAGGTGCAGTGCTATACAGAAAAGACATTACTAATGTGGAATACAGTAAATAATATCGGCGAAGCACTGATGTTATAAACAACATTAAGAATAATAATAAATAATAATAAAAGAGGAATTAATAAGGGAATTGGTAATAATAACACATAAAAGTGTCTATACACTAATAATGACAGAGTATGTATGGAACTAAAAATGATCATGAATAGGAACTGCAGTAATTGGGACTCAGTACTATTGCATGTTACAGAAGGTGTTGTCTTGACTGGAGCATTGGCTAATGTTCATTTCTGGAGCATCTATGTGGAGATGGCTTGGTTCATTTATGCCAGAAGGTGCAGGAATTGGGCTGATCTGGGCTGTGAAAATGCAGGATTTGGAGTGGGCTGCGGTGTGAAGGTGCAGTAATTGGGGTGATATGAGCTGTAAGGGTGCAGGAATTGGAGATAGTCAAAGGTGTGAATGTGCAGGTATTTGGGTGATCTGAGGTGGATAAATGCAGGAACTCAGACTGATCTGAGGCCTAGAAATTGGGGCTGATCTGGGTTGTAAAAATGCAGGAATTGGGGTGAACTGAGGTCTGGAGGTGCAGGAATTGGGAATGACCTTATGTGAAAGTGCAGAAATTGGAGCTGATGTGAGCTGTGAAGGTGCAGGAATTGGGGCTGATCTGAGGCCTTGAGGTGCAGGAATTGGGGCTGATCTGAGACATTGAGGTGCAGGAATTGACGTGATCAGAGTTGTGAAGGTGCAGGAATAGTGATCAGATTTCTGGGGATTCAAGAATTGGGGCTTATCATGGGGCCTGAAGGAGCAGGAATAGGGCTGATCTGAGGCCTGAAGGCACAGGAATTGGGGCTGATCTGAGGCCTGAAAGTACAGGAATTGTTGCTGTAGAAGTTGCAGGGTGATATGAGCTGTAAGGGTGCAGGAATTGGAGATGATCAGAGATGTAAAGGTGCAGGTGTTTGCTGATCTGAGGTGTGAAAATGCTGGCATGGGGACTAATCTGAGGCCTGAAGGAACAAGAACTGGGACTGATCTGGGTTGTAAAAATGCAGGAATTGGGGTGAACTGAGGTCCGGAGATGCACAAATTGGGGTAACCTGAGGTGTGAAGGTGCAGATATTGGGACTGATCTGAGGTGTGAAGACGCAGGAATTGGGGTGATCTGAGGCTTGGAGGTGCAGGAATTGGAATCTGATTTGTGAAAGTGCAGGAATTGGATCTGATATGAGGTCTAGAGGTGCAGGAAATGGGGTGATCTGAGATGTGAAAGTGCAGAAATTGTGATCAGAGTTCTGGGGGTTCAGGAATTGGGGCTTTTCTGAGGCCTGAAGGCACAGGAATTGTCGCTGAGTACTGGATTGTTAAGTTGTAGGAACTGGGGTGAGCTGAGGTGTGAAGGTGCAGAGAACAGAATTAATGTTAAATACAGTTTTCTAGAAATCATAGTCAAGTTTAAATCAGTAGCCAAAGCCATTATTATGTATATTTAATACACTTTTCTGCCCATTCCTATTCTTTTAGTCACAACTGTACTTTCCATTTGGATAGACATTTATGTGTAAAAAGAAAAACATTTTCTGGTTAGCGGAAGCGTTACTCTCTTAGAAAGCAACATAAAATTCCCATTATCACTGTCTCAATCTTCCTGTAGAAACCATTTTTAAACGCATGCAATAAAACTATGTAAAATGTATTTATGCCAAGAAAAACATTTTTAATGATACCCAAGGGGAAATCTCAAATATTTGATGGTACTTGCAACCAGTTGAACAACAGAACAGTGGTTCCTAACCTTCGGAATAATGCCAGAATAGCAATTATCTTGATAACTAAATTACAGGTTGATTTGCTATATAGCACTAAATTACATGGCTGCTTGAAAGCACTCACCAGATCATTAGTAATGTGCCATTATGCACTGTTCACTTGCAAACAAGTGGAAAGGAGTAGAAAAATAGATGCTGGGCTTAAATCAGCAATAATGTCTGCTGTAATCTGTTGTCTTTCTTGAATGTAAAAAAGCATAAAGGGCTACAGTGCACCTGCACAGTACCTCCAACTGTTTGTATGATTGCTCTTCAATTGTATAGGAACATATTTCACTACAGATTTGTATAGTATTGACCTGGAATTTGAACATAAAGTGACAAAAAGACTTTTGCAATATTTAAGTACTGCATTAAAAAAATCAGGAGTACGCACCTATATAGTGACTTGAGCCTGTGTACTAGCTAGTTTCTGCTGAATGGATAAAGTGTGGTTTGTAATACCTTGTAAATGTCAAAGTGGACTTATCATTAATTTACATTTCACATGAACCAAAAAAGGGCAGATGTCATCGTTACTAAATCATGTTTGCCCAAAATGCTATGGTTTTTTTATTTTCAATTGTTTTAACAAATGAAAATAAAAAAATTTAAATTAAAATAACCAGTTCCCCTTTAAACTCTAACACTTCTAGCAGCCTGTGTTTGTAAAAGCAAGGTTTTCAGCTCATTTTCCCACCCCTCTCTTATTTCCTGTGAGAGATATGTACCAGCTTGTAGCTAGAACCTTTATCTGCAGCTGCTATTCCAAGGTTATATTTTGCAGGGTTTAGAAAGCCTTTTGAGTGTATAGAAAGTGAAAGAAGGAATGTATGCATTGTGATGTAATCATTGGTATATATGCTTGTAACAAGTTTTCTACAACTCACTTAGCAGATGAGAGCATGAGCCATCTGTTGGGTCAAACAGCGCTGTTGATACTAGCCCCGTAACTTTCATCTTTGGGGGAACGCGTTTAGAATTTTTTCCCAAAATAGGCATGCACTCCTCCAAAAGCATAGGTGCCAGATACTAACGAGCGTTGCAATTGTCGCCATCTTCGGTAAGGGGGCTTATATGCCACCTGCCTGATGATCAGTAGCCCATGTTTGGAAATATAGAGAATTACATCATTGCCCATTTGGGCAAATACCAACTATAGTCTTGTATTACTGATCTCACAGGGAAAGTTCCCTATGCACATAAAACTGATCCAGGTCTGGGATCCTCTTAACGTGAACATTGGGCGCTGGTGTTTTTGGATGGGTGCACACTATTTAGGAAAACCCTCTCAAAGAAACATTCCCTTAATGCTGAAGGGAAGGCCAGCAGGTATAAACCTGGCAGGCAGCTGCATGTTTCCTGTCCCCTTGGCATGGAGATAAGAACTGGCATGCCTGGTGTTTCAGGCAATTTCTGGAGTTGTTTTAATTAAAAAAAAAAAAAAGTAAGTTCACCTCTGGGTCAAAATCTATTTTAAGTTGATCTCTCTCACACATGTATGAAATGCTGCTGAACAATGATGTTGCCAGCTCTCTACAGAATTTTCCTGGGACTCTGGGGCAGAGGGAAAAGCCATGATATGCCCTGGGTTCACAAGAAGTAGGTTGGATGTCATTCAACTCAAAAGTGGACCGATGGATCAGTAAGCCGGTGAGTCTTTTGGGGACAACACCATAGAAAAGGTGGGCATAGCAGCCAGAGCTGTGCTTTTATTTTTAAGAGCTGCTGGGGGTCTCCTTTTTTCTTTTTTTGCCCAAGCTAGAATTGGTCTTTAAAGGCAATGTATAGTATTTTGTGTATACTTTATGCTCTGGACTAAAACCTAATCTTTTTTTTAATTTCTTATCAGATAAATAGGAAATATTTAAATCTGAGTATTTCATATTTATGATTTTCAGCCAGCCAGCATTTTGAGGTATAGACTCCATTTCACATCTACCAGGCTAATCTTAGCCTCTCTGCTGAAAAGACAACATTGGTTTAAAATAGTAGTTCCATGTTAGATTACACACATACAGAGTATATGAGTTTGTCAGAGGAATGACTCCCAAATCCCTTCCCCACTCATGCAACTCCCACAGGTTTTTAAATTCTAAGAGACGGTCTGGAAGGATACAGTTGCAATTATGCTCTCTTTAGAAAACATACTGGAGAATTTATCTAAAGACACGCTTTAGAATTCTGTCATGTCTCCTTAACAAAAACAGGGAGAGCATGTGTTTCAGCACTTCTGCCACCCCTGTTCGCTAACAGTAATCCTTCCTACACATTGGTTCTACCAAAAGACCTAAAGTGAATGCCCTCTTAATGTACTAATGGCTAAAATAAACCATTATTATTTTAGGTGATGTTGGTCCTCAAATGCTTGCAGAGATGAAAGAAACCAATCTTGTGCTGAAAGACGTCCGGGAACTCCTAAAACAACAGGTAATTAGCAACTGTTTAAAAAGATATGAAATGCACAGATGCTAAACAATACATTTTAAAGTACATACTCATGAATTCCTATCAGAATCAATACAATTAGTACTAACGTAATAAATCTTTTTATGTGGACCACATAATTTGTATATATTTATGTTTTCCCAATATGTGAACAATATGTTCTGTTTAAAATGTTGCTTTGTGCATTATAATGTATCGCCTTAGAACTAGTCGGTCCAGAAAATGAGGTCACCTGTTGACTTGGTACCATCCACAGGCAGCTTAACTCTTCATTAAAAAGCACATCTGTTAAATCAAATGCAACTTTACTTCAGCTTATTGCAGTACAGAGGATGTCTTTCCAGTCTTGTGAAGTGTAAGAAGGCAATGACTTTGCTGAGTCCTGTCTCTGAATAGATAACACTGACTGAAGGAACATGGAATAAGTGGGGAGGGTCTAGACAGAACTAAACCAACTAGCACTAAATAGGAGGGGAGGTCAGACGAAGCTACTAAGATACAGGTAAACAAGTTGTAGTGGCCTAAAATGACAACTAGATGTCAGCATACTACAAAACAATGACAACCTAATGCACTTCAATACAGCTCAGATTACATGAAAGTGGGGCAGTATTGAAAAAGCAGTATTGAAAATTATATGAAAATGCAGCAGAACAAGCTGTGTTGAACTTCAGATTTAACACTTTACAACCACCCTATATCAGTTTTACTTATACAGGGCAGCTCTCCTGTGCAACATTATGTATATATGTGATTTTGCACTCATGCCTCATGTGGGCGCATGCGCTGCACTGGCAGATAGCTTCTGCTGTGAACTGTCACAGCAGAAGATGATCTGTAAGTCCCAGCAAACAGATCTTCACCGGCACCCACAGATCCTTGGGCCTATGTTTACATAGGCACAGCTCTGTTGTGACAGGAGAAAGTGATTGATCATGTCCCTGCAGAGCTGGGAATACGATCCATCACTTCCTCTTGTACCAGCGCCATCTAATATACACCAAGCACATACTGTAGCTAGGCCCACACTTAACCCTTTGATCACCCTAGATGTTAACCCCTTCCTAACCAGTGTCATTAGTACAGTAATCAGTGTATATTTTTAGCACTGATCACTGTATTAGTGTCACTGGTTCCCACAAAGTGTCAGTTCATGTAAAAATGTCCGCCGCAATATTGCAGTCCTGCTATAAGTTGCTGATAGCTGCCATTACTAGTATAAAAAAAAAATTTTTTAATTCCAGTACATGTCCCATAGTTTCTAAACATGATAACGTATGCGCAAACTATATGCTTATTGGGCTTTTTCTTTTAAGCAAAAATATGTAGCAGAATACTTTTTGGCCTAAATTTATGAAGAAATAGATTTAAAAATTTTTTTTATATTGGATATGTTTTATAGTAGAAAATAAAAAAAAATTCAAAATTGTTAATCTTTTTATAACGCAAAAAGTAAAAACCACACAGGTGATCAAATACCACCAAAAGAAAGCTCTATTTGTGGGGGGAAAAAAGACATTATTTTAGTGTTGCATAACTGCCGAATTGTCAGTTAAAGTAACGCAGCGCCGTATCGCAAAAAATGGCCTGGTCAGGAAGGGGGGTAAATCTTCTGAAGCTGAAGTGGTTGAAGGATAACTAAACCTTTTAGAGCTTGTTACATGTTACATCACCTGCAGAGTCTCAGTGACTCTGTGAGAGTGGTGGTAAATAAACTACAGATCCCAAGGAGCTGGAGTCTGCAGAAACAGAAAAATAATCTATGCATTTATTATTATTATTAAAGGGTGGACTTAGCCTTTATGTTTTTAGTGCAGGGCAGTGTAGGATGGGTAAAAAGCTTTTTCCAGGAAAAAAAACAAAACCTTTTTTTTTTTACATATTTCTTTTTTCATGTTTATCACACCTTGACTCTTCAGGCAAGACCACATAGCTAGAGTGGTGTTTTCTAAAATAAAATATCCATTCAGCCAGGCAAACATTTAGACTTAGCCATCATGGACACTCATTGGTGGTTAAAGGTTGTATGTATTGGTGTATGTAAATCCACACTATGTTTGCTCCCTTTCAGTATGTCAAATATCTTTCCAAAATCGTTTTGTTTTTTTCTGTTTGATAAGTGTAAAAAAAACAAAAATACATGTTGATCCTGCCAAAAATCCAGTGCTGCCCTGCATCTTGTGCACCACCCTATAGTGTTAACTCAAAAAATCTTAATAGACCTGCCCAGCTCACCACTGTGAACCACGAAGCATCCGCCTCCTTTATGGTAAGGAGATAAGGAGAAGGGGAATGTGCTCTGCAGTCCTGCCCTAAGGTGAATGCTTGCATACATAACAAAAAAAATATGTTAGAATATACTGTATATTGCTGTAGCAAGCTCTCTCCTGAGTAGTCAGGGGAATATACAGTATAACATACTGCCGTTGGAAATGGTAATCCCCTTGACTATTATCTGTAGTGGATTTAGAATAGTTCAGCTGTACTGCATGGGAAAATAGAACTCTGAAGTAAATTAGGCATTCAGTATTCACTTTACAATTCTAGAAAACAGAAATTAAGAAGCGAAAATGATTCTCAAGGCTAAAGTTTAGTTTTTTTTTTCTTTCTCCACATTAAGATAAAAAAAAAAATCTTTCAAATATTGTTCCTCCCCAGTCCCCCCTACATTTCTACCAAATCTCGATACAGCACTGTGAGTGAGAACAGTAGGCTCTCCATTCTCTCTCTCCTCGCTGGACATGGGGGCAGCAGCAGCATTGGGAAATCCAGTGAGGTAGTGGGGGGCAGGGCCAAGCCACACTATGTATGTCTATAGTCACACACATCTGCCTCCATAGCAAGCAAATTGCTATGGGGCAGATGGAGAAAAGGGGAGGAGAGGAGAGCGTTGGCGGAGGATCCCAGAAGAGGAGGTTTGGTGCTGCTCAGTGCAAAACCATTGCACGGAGAAGGTAAGTACAACATGTTTGTTATTTTAATTTTAAATAATGAAAATGTGTACATGAAAAAAAAATGAAATATAAAGGGAAATTAAGTCAAACAAGAACGTAAACACAGAAGATATGATAAACAGCTTAAAGGGTTAATCAAACCAAAAGTTAAAAAATCAGTTCTATGCGAATTACATATATGATGTTAGTAAGACTTATACCAAGAGACAGAGCAGACAGTTACATTGGTCCCCAGTGTGTAATTCTTGATAGAACTCATTTCCGTTTCATTTGTTAGGCAAAATTATCGATGATAGTAGTTTATATTATTATCTTCTGTGAAACTGTACAAAGGAAGTGTGTAAAAAAAGGGTTACAGAGGCTCAAAGAGACACTGTCACCTTGCCCCATGGGCCCCACAAACCCCTGATACTCAAGTTGCCAGTGCTCCCTGGCTTCTCCTGGTACTGGCATAACTGGTACTAAAATGTCTAGTGTCAGTTGGTGTTAGACATGTGCAGAAACAAAAAAATTTGTTTTGTTTCGCTTTGTTATTTAAATAATTTTGTTTTGTTAAATCTATTTATTTCGTTTTCAGAATTCATTTTGTTATGTTTTGTTTTTTAATTCAAATTCTAATTTATTCTATTCGAAATTCAGAAGATGGTTATATTTTATTTTATTCTATTCAATTTTCTATTATTTTTTTTTTTCTATTCTATTCTCTTATATTCTATTATTTTCTAATCTATTCTAATTCAAATTTAATCTATTTGAAATTCGAATTTCGGCAGGCGGTTATCTTCTATTGAATTCTATTGTTTTCTCTATTCTAATCTAGTCAAATTTATTCTATTTGAAATTTTGTTAGACCCAAGCATTGTCACAGGAGAAGAGGCCACGTGCCCCTCCTAATTTTTCTATTCTATTCTTTTATTGTCTATTCTATTCTTTTTATTCTATTCAAAATTCTAATTTCAGAAGACAGTTGTATTCTATTCTTTTCTATTATATTCTATTCTAATCTAGTCTATTATTTTATATTGTATTCTATTCTTTTCTATTGACTATTCTTTTCCATTTTATTCTAATCTATTCTTTTATGTTCAGTTCTATTATTTTCGTATTCAAATTTGAGTTGAAATTGATTTGAATTTTGTCCGAATTTGAATTCAGATTCATTACTACCGGTATTGTAATTCGGAAATTCGGAGATATTTGAATAATGAAAAATTTGTCCGAATTCAAATTCAGAACGAAACAAACCACACAAGTCTAGTTGGTGTCAGAGTCTAATGGGAGTGGTGACACCACTTCCTCAGCCATGTGACTGTGCTTGGGCCTAGCGCTTGGCTCTTAGACTCGGACATTGTCACAGGAGAAGAGGTCAAGTGCTCCTCCTATACCCGAAGCACTGGGAATTATTGAAGCAGAAGTGGTGAGGGAGTGCTGGCAAGGGGAATACAATTGGATCAAAGAGGTTCTTTATAAAGGCACTGTCACTTTGCCCTAATTGAGACATTGTCTCTAAGTCATTAAATACCTTAAGGGTGCATTAAAGGTTTGAAGGTTAAAAAAAACGATCAGTGAGACAGTCAGGAAAACCAGATAGAGAGAGTCTTTTCTATATTATCAAGAATAGAATCTAAATAAGTTCATAAACCACCCAAGACCAGAGGTACTGAGCTGGGGTAAAAGACAGAGCTTTGGTGCCAGATGCTGTCCCAGGTGGCCATTTTTGCCATTTCTCCATGGCAAAGATGGACAACTTGACTAGTGGTAGCACTGTACCGGTCACACAGGCAGGCACAGTAAGTGGCAGTGCCTTGCTCAGTGACTCTGACCCTGCACTATTTAACTGGCTCTACATAACTGAAAAGGCTTTATTGCTGCACCTGGCTCAATGACAGGCTCAGCAGGGAGTTCAGTAGCACAGAGCCTATGATTTTATCATGTTCATCTTTACTAGACAGAGGACAGAGTGCTACTCCCAACTGTGCCTTCATGAGTGCCACCTGAGATGGCCACTCCAATAGGTATTCATACCTTCCAACTTTTTCAGATGGGAACAAGGGACACTACCGAAAGCATGTAGGCATAGGACACACCCCTTTAAAGGATTATTATACAATTATATTTAAAGGACCCGTTAATCATGAGGCCGAAATGTCTTAAAAATACATGGACAAAAAAATGTATGTACATCATTCCAATATTTGTGAGTCTCTTTAAGCAATGAACAAAATGTTGGGTCAACTGCACAACCATATATCCAAACTTTCCAATCTAGACATACAAATTTCCTCTCCAACCACACATGAATCAATCATTTGGTCTGATCCCATCTCACATACAGTATATATGTCAGGAAGAGAAAAGCACTTATAGTGTAAAACCATTAAACATTTATTGACCACATAAAAAAATTGCACTTACAATGCATGAGTGTCTACCCGACACTTAGCATTAATCACTCAGTCATAATGCGTGCTGCATACTCTGGCGATGTTACCAAGCAGTGAGCTGGGCAGGCTGTGCAGTGCGACGTCACGATCCCAACCACAACTTATGCTTTTCAGTGTCAATTCATCATTGGATGTCCATCTTGACAATTTTGATTATTGATCCATTTGAAACACCTATGTTTACATGATTAATTTGTTCACTTGTAATTGATCATACGTGTATATAGAGATTGGTCCTTAGAGAGCGCAGTTACATTTTTTAAATTTTGAATTCCAGACTATTTGTCTTTTAGTAACTGCAGCCTATATTCCATTTAGACTGATATTAGGTACAGTTGGTGCAGACACTAATTAATAATCACTAATGAAAAGCAATAGGTTAAAAGGTGTTGAGGCAGGAATAAAGGATAAGGAGAGAAAAGGAATATGATCATGAGAAACAACTGAATGAAGAAGACGTATTAAATGGATAAATTCTCCTTTTGACATAAAAATAATAAATGCACGCTTATTTTGCAGGTAAAATAATGGGCATTTATCATTTTTGGCTGCAGGAGCCTGTAAAGCATTACACCAATGATCAGCAGATCACTTGCGCCATGCAGGTCTCCTGCAGACCTGTTATTATATCTGCTTGCCATACGGGATGTACGAGCAAGCAAATATACTGAGAGGAAGAAACAATAAACTACAAGCCGCAGCTGCTAAGGCTGTCGGGACTTGTAGTTCATTCATTCACAGAACTCCAAGAATGAATGCGGTTGTGTGGGCAGAGCCCTGCATGACCCCGTGGCTTTTAAAGTAACAGCTTGTAGGGGGGACTTCTCCCCATTCTTCTGTCACAGGGAGGAGGGGCAGCCAGGATTGGGAACATGGTACATGTCCCACCCTATAAACAGGTGGAACATGTAACATGTTCCCAAAGGTGACCTTATCCTTTAAGGCTTGACTTTACATTAGGGAAGAAATCCATTGTTCAGTTAGGGGAGTGAAACATGTCAGAAATAAAAACATATGTGGCAGTCCGGAAGGGCAAACTTACTTGCAAATGTAAGCTTTTCTAGTGCTGTGATGTGGTCAGTTTCTAATTTAAAATATACAACAGTTTTCAGGGGATAAATCAGGATGTAGGAATCTTATGTTTGGCATGTAAGGTTTAACGTATGGCACAATGAAGGTAGGCTTTTGTAAAGAGAGCAAGCAGGAGGTTTTTGTTCAGTAAGGAATGGGTGGCCACTGTTTGTGTCAGTGCAGTATGACATAATGAGTAGAAAATCAGTCTCAAAATACCAAGAAAATGGGTATGATTATTTTAGCACATTTGAAGTCTGAAGAATGTGCTGAAGAAGACTGTGTAAACATGATTCATCATTTATTAATCATATTTGCTCCAAGATATGCATTCATCGATTTTAAGACACTAATGGACAGAACAGGAGTCCTATATTTCATACAAATATTTGTTGTACATCTACATTATTATTCCTACTGTAATTATTCTTCTTATAGATCACTTTTTATCTATTGCCAGAAATGCATACAGCATGCCATTGATACCCTTATGGTAATGAACATTTTAGCTTCTCATACAACAATGTATGGAATTAGACTTTCACTCTAGTCCATAATAAATCTACCATCCTAACTCACTCTAACAAAGTGGTATTAAACTTAAAAACTAAAATTTAATAAATTGCAGCTTACCAATTCTAAGATGTGGTGGCTGCATTTGTTTTCTTTTTTTAGGCTTTTTATTTTCTACCATGGGACAGCAACTTTATGAACAAGAATAGAAAGGAACCAGAAGGAGAGTAGAGGGTAAGAAGAAAGGATCATAGTAAAGAGAAAAAAGGGGGGGAAGGAGACATAGACTCGGAGTCTCTGATGGAAGCAGTCACAAAAGGACTAAGCAGGCCAGTTGGAGTAAGGGGAAAGGATCAATGATTCCCAGACCTTGAGAAATTTGGAGTGAGAGTTATTCAGAATACTGGACATCTGCTCATAGAGCATCATAGCAGTCATGCATGTCTTCACTCCTTGGAAGGCATTGCGCGTGGCCTTCCAGGCCTGGGCTATGGTTACCATTTGGCTGAAATAAAAATATAAGTAGCCAGCTTCTGCTGTGGTGAGTATAAGCTGGGTATTGAACAATGGTATAGGGCCAACTTTGCATCTTTGCAGACCGTTAGATGGAACAGGGTCTGGAGCAGAACCCCACTAATCTTGGACAAGATTACCAGATATACAGGACATCCCCCTGTTGACAATAATTATGAAAACATCTGTCACTACACCTGGGGTAAGCATGGGTGACGCAGGCAGGGACCCAGTGCCACCTAAAAAGAACCTTATACACAGCTTCAAACATATTTGTGTTGAAAGAGCATTGGTTAACTGTTTTCCAAGTCTTACCCCAATTCTCCAGATCTATGGGGGCCTGGAGTTCCCACTCCCACTGAGACATATAATAGAGGGATACTGATGACGGGCGTCCATTTAAGGATGCATAGATGGCCAGGGGACCCCAGGGCATGCTGACAGCCATGTTCAAAGAAGGTCTTTCGATATGGGTGGGTGGATGTGTGGCAAAGAGCAACAATTCAGTGCTTTAACTGGAGGAAACAGAAGTGATCCTTGGCTGGGGCCTCATGCGTCTCTCGGATGGCCTCCCAGGATGGAAAAGAGCAGGCGGTAAAGAAGTTTTAAACACACATGGAGAGCCACCAGGAGAACACTCGAGGCTCCTCCAAGCCTGGGGGAAAAAGGGGTTGTAAATGATAGGAAGTAGCAGGAAAAAAAAAAAAAAAGAGGATATCAAATTACCCAAGTAGCGAACCAAATCCCATATCCTCAGAAGGGGGCCGTAATTTGTGGGGAAGCCAGAGTAAAGCCTTTATTGAAGATGAATCACAGTTGGGCAATTCAAGCAACACCCAGCGAGGGACATCTGAGACTGAGTGAAGCATAGCCAACTGGGAGATCTGTGCTGCTGCATAGTATCTAAAAATATTAAGGACCCCCAAGCCACCTTGCAGCCTATGGACATAGAGAGTGGATCTATGGACTCTGGAGTGTTTCTTGGCCCAAATTATTTGAGTATCTGGTTTTGCAGGAGAGGAGAGGAAGAAAGAAGGGGCATTCCCACTGGTAGCATGTGAAAATAGTAGAGGGCTTTAGGAAGGATCATCATTTTTGATGGCATACATCCTCCCTACCCAGGAGAGAGAAGGGTTTTGCCAGGAATGCATAAGTGAAATCAGAGTACGCAAAGTGTAGTAAGTAGAGAACAGGAAAGAGTAAGAAGGTATCAATTTAATTCTGAGGTAATTGATCAAGTGGGGCTCCCAGCAATATGGAAAGTGCTCTTGGAGACGTTCCATAACTTTTTATTTTTACACAGTGATCCAGTCAGTAAGTCTGGTATTTTTCAATTTCCTTTAACAGAAGTTGCAGTTAGAGGGTTGAGACAAACCATTTAACACTGACAAGGGTGCTTGCAAGTGGCGATGATAAATTTCATTTTCAGAGTTGGTGTCTCGTTTGAGTTGTTACATGAGATTTGAGAGGAGAAAGAGCTGTCTTGAATTCCCTTAACCTGGAGAAAGGAACTCCAAAAATCACTTAACCTAGGGTGGTCTTTTGAGCGTCACAGTTCCAATCACTGCACTGTTCAAGTACATTGTGCACTCTTTGAATGTGTCTTCCCAGCAAATGGTGAGATGCAGCTTTTATTCATTTACATGAAACCGTTACCCCAAAAAGAAAAAATTTATTTAACTGCTTATAAAGTGTTAGCTGGAGCACAAATTCAATTTCTTAGTCTAGTCCTTCTAAATCTGCTAGTTTAACACTTTACTAACATTTTTTTATGTACATTTAATTACAAATCTAAGTTAATATATGAAAATCTTTTTTTCTGCTTTATAGATAAAAGAGATAACATTTTTGAAAAACACAGTAATGGAGTGTGATGCTTGCGGTAAGTGAATGCTCGTACTGTGACATGAAAGTATATTTAAAAATGAGGTTTACTGATGAGAAACATATGGGAACTTGTTGGTCATTGGTACAGAAATGGTTGGTAACTGGCAGTGAAGTATTTGTAGGAAAAGATAATTTGTGAGGAAGGTATTTAGATTCAGGTATTCCAGTGAATGAGTCAGATGGTCTAACTACGTCAGGTGTAGGTATTAAAAGGGGAAATCTGGGTTACTTGATATGCAGCCATGAAGATTAGAGTTTGTCAACTGAAGAAGCATTGGGCAATGTATGACATCTGCTTCTACATGGACAGTTAATATAATCCTTTGTGTATATTAGGCGAATTTCACATTACTCTGTATGAAAAATGCATAAAGAACGCATATGAGTTTTTGCTGTGTTTTTCCCATGTTGCGTTAAATTTTAACGCAATGCATTGTGCATTTTTGATGCAATTTTGCCACATTTGCTTTGAGTTTTCACCATGTTTCCCACTATTCAAATGCAATTTTCATGTGATTTCCAGTGTGACTATTGAGCGATTTTGATGAGACTTCAATGCGGCTTTAGAAGTTCTCAAGCCTGGGTTCACAGAATTGACAAGAGAAATCACATTATATTCTGACTTCGGTGCAATTTCAGCCTCATAGACTTCTATGTTATCTCACAGAAGTCACATCAGCATAGATAAGAAACATTTCTATTCGACTTTGATGGATCAGTGTTTTCTTCAATCCTCACCTCTCCTCCCTTAATCTTGCTGCCTAAAACCTAGCTGCACACTGAAGTGGTTTTGATCTTTCTTTCCTTCCTTCAATTGATCAATCAATCCTTGCGTTGATCAACTGAGACTTCCCTTAATCGATCGCTCCTTCAGACGAAAAATCAATCCTTCAGTCTATTAAAAATTCCTTTTATCAACTGATCGATCCTTCCGTCAATTGATCGATTAATCCTTCCATCGATTGATCCTTCCTCTGACCAAATGATCTTTCCACTGACATCGACCTATTAATCCTTCCATTGATCGATCCATCCTCTGATCGAATGATTCTAACGACCGATCAATCCTTCCACCAATCAATAGATCCTTCCATCTATCAATTGATCCTTCTGTCAATCGAATGATTCATCTGTCGATCAATCCTTCTGTTGAATGATCAATCCTTCCTTTGATTGATCGATCTTTCTTTCAATTGATCAACTAAATGAAGGCTCCATCAATCGATTGAAGGGTTGATCGATTGAAGGATAGGTTGATCAAATGATTGAGGTAGCACAGTGGCTAAATGGTTAGCACTTCCGCCTGGCAGTACTAGGGTCATTGGTTCGAATCCCAAGCACGGCACCACCTGCCTGGAGTTTGCATGTTCTCCCTGTACCTGCGTGGGTTTTCTCCAGGTACTCCTGTTCCCTCCCACACTCCAAAGACACGCTGGTAAGTTAATTGGATCCTGTCTAAATTTGACCTAGTATGTATGAATGTAAGTTAGGGACCTTACATTGTGCGCCCCTTGAGGGTTAGGGACTGATGTGAATGTACAATATAGAAGTAAAGCACTGCGTAAATTGACAACACTATATAAGTACCTGAAAATAAACAAGAGAGGGATAGATCAATTGAAGAAATGATTGATCAAAGGAAAGACTAATCGAAGGAAGGGTCGTTTGATCAAAGGAAGGCTCCAAAATCACAGCTGTATCAAAATCTATGGATGAAGGCTGACCTGGGAGGAGAGGTGAGGGTTAAAAAAACACTGAATCCATTCAGTGTTGTTTAGGAATGATACTTATCTATGCTGATGCAACTTCTGTGAGTTAGAAATCTTTGGGGCTGAATTCGCACTGAGGTCCACCAGAAACCTTTTCTAAAATCCTATGCTTGTCTCCAGGACTTCTCCAGAGCTTCCCCTATCCTCTGGAACTCTCTACCCCAATGTATCATACTATCGCCTACTTTGCTCACTTTTAGGCGATCTCTGAAAACCTATCTCTTCAGGGAAGCCTATCCTGCCCTCAGCTAATAATGGAATCTTCTACTCCTCCTACTAGTCCATCCCCCACAGTTACTACCTTTTGTACCACTAGCCCCTCCCTCCTAGATTGTAAGCTCCAAGGAGCAGGGCCCTCCTATCCCTCATGTATTGAACTGTATTGTTGCTGTATCATCTCCCGTTATATTGTAAAGCGCTGAGCAAACTGTTGGTACTATATAAATCCTGTATAATAATAATAAAATTGCACTGTGCTGAGTTGATTAGAAGGGCACCTTTGAATATAGTGTGATATCCCTTGTCATGCAATTCTGTAAAGCGGGACTTGTGAAAAAGTGAACAACAATACAAGTGTGTTGTGTTCTGGATGTATTTTTCCTGCAGTTTCCATTCATTTCAATGAAGAGATGTGTTTTTGGTGAATTTTTTTACAGGATCAAACATGCACCAAAAATCCAGCAAGCAGGATTTTTTTTAACCGCAATGTCCAGTGTGAAGAGCTACACGGGATTTCAAGGGATGCAATTCTCTTTCGCTTTTTCTTTAACTTAAGAATGCACCATAAGCAGATATGTGTGAAAGCAACCTTAGTGTTTGCTTTACAGAGATGGTATGATGAATAACACAGGAATCTTGCGCTTGGGTACATTTAGTATGTCTTGATGTATTTTCTTCTCAGGTGTTAGCAGCTCTATGTTTAGTTTTATTCCACATTAAACTACAGGAACAACTAAACCAGAGATTAAGACAGCTATGAAATGTGTATGGAAAACAAGCCATATTTCTAAAGGTGATACCAAATAGGAAATAATAAGTGGTTGTGAACTATCCAGAAGTGATGTAGGTTGGCATTTAGCTAGCCTGTGGACACAAAGTTGTTCTGCTTTGGCAGAAGATGCTCATTCCTTCTCTTAGCGGAATATCTTTAGTTTTCCTTTGACTGCACATTATGCCAAGACAAAGTAATATTACTGTCTCATTCAGTCTCCGATGCCAAAAAGGAAAAAACAGAAAACTAGTTATTTCCCCTGATACCTACATATAACGGAGCCAAAAAGACAGACGGAAGGCAAATTATAAAAAAAAACAAAAAACGACATGTTATTACACAGAACATTAGTGAAATAATGAAAGGAATTACAGGAAATGGGTACTGTGTTCTGTTGACTTAAAACAGACTTTAATATGTTCTGCTAAATTAACATTTGATACAGATTCTGCATATGTATTGAATTGGCTAATCAAAATATTTTTGTAAGAATGGTAAATACCGATTACCAATACCTTTGCGGTGCTTTCTGAGCCCATACAAAATCAATGAATTGCAAGTGATTTGAACAGGAATACAGTGTCTGGATCACATGTGGTTTCCCTGCGGGTGCAATTTCAGCCATACAAAATGAATGGCACAATATGCACCGCATCTGCAGGGAATCTGCATGCAATTCAGACAGACTCGCACCGCATTCCTGTTCAAATCACATGCGATTCTTCACAGTGCGATTTGAGCCCATCCATTCATTTTGTATGGGCTCAAATCGCACCGCATAGGTATGCGTTTCAGGTATCGGAGCATTTGCATGAGTACTCGTGCAAATGCACAGTATCGGCATTGGTGCAACCCTATTCAAAACCAGTTTGTTTGGCAGGTCAGAGGATAGGCATAAACAGATGCAGGGAGATGAGGGTAAAAAAGGTGACAGAGTGTAGGAAAATGAAGAGCAGGCAAGAACCAGATTTCAGATGAGCAAGGAAACAAATATGAAAATTACAACAGACTAGCAGAGTATGGACTATGGTACTTTTACAGAGATATGGACACATTTGGAGGGATGCACTTGGTTATGCCCCTTCGTGTGCCTGAATTGATAACTAGGGCAGGTATTCTTGCACTTGAGCTCAGGAAGGAATCCAGGAGTGAAGAAAAACCCACAAAGGACTGCAGGAGAGTTTGAAGTACAATGAAAGAACAGGTGGACCAGCAGCAAGTGCAACAGGTAGACAACAGAAAGCAGCAAGGAAAGCAGGAGACAACAAAAGACTCAAAGGGAGGAAAAGGAGAGAAATGCCCACCATCAGTCAAGTGTCCCAGCCCTGATCAAGCCATAAAAGGGGGACCAGGTCACAGACAAGCTCAGAGATCATCATATAGCCAAGATGAGCAATCCTGTCATTTCTGATATATACTGTATATTATATTGCCAAAAGTATTGGGACACCCTTTCAAATCATAGGATGCAAGTGTTCCAATCACCTCCATGGCCACAGGTGTATAAAATCAAGCACCTAGGCATTCAGACTGCTTCTACAAACATTTGTGAAAGAATGGGTCACTTTCAGGTGAATTCAAGCATGGTACTGTGATAGGTTGCCACCTGTGCAATAAGTGCATTCGTGAAATTTCCTTGCTACTAAATATTCCACGATCAACTGTTAGTGGTAATATAACAAAGTGGAAGCAACTGGGAACAATAGCAACTCAGCCACGAAGTGGTAGGCCACGTAAAATGACAGAGCGGGGTCAGCTCATAGTACGTAGAAGTCGCCAACTGTCTGCAGAGTCAATAGCTCAAGACCTCCAAACTTTGTGTGGCCTTCAGATTAGCACAACAATAGTGCGTAGAGAGCTTCATGGAATGGGTTTCCATGGCTGAGAAGCTCCATCCAAGCCTAACATCACCAATGCAAAGCGTCAGATGCAGTGGTGTAAAGCACGCCGCTACTGGACTCTAGATCAGTGGAGATGTGTTCTCCGGAGTAACGAGTCCCACTTCTCTGTCTGGCAATCTGATGGACATGTCTGGGTTTGGCAGGTGCCAGGAGAACGGTACTTGCCTGACTGCATTGTGCCAAGTGTAAAGTTTGGTGGAGGGGGGATTATGGTGCGGGGTAGTTTTTCAGGGTATGGGCTTGGCCCCTTAGTTTCAGTGAAGGGGGCTCTGAAGGCATCAGTATACTAAGACATTTTGGACAATTTCATGCTGCCAACTTTGTGGGAACAGTTTGGGGATGGCCCCTTCCTGTTCCAACATGACTGTGCACCAGTCCCCAAAGCAAGGTCCATAAAGACAAGACATGGATGAGCAAGTTTGGGGTAGAGGAACTTGACTGGCCTGCACAGAATCCTGAACTCAAACCAATAGAACACCTTTGAAATGAATTGGAGTGGAAACTGCAAGCCAGACCTCCTTGTCCGACATTGCTGCCTGACCTCACAAATGTACTTCTGGAAGAATGGTCAAACATTCCCATAGACACACTCCTAAACCTTGAGGACAGCCTTCCCAAAAGAGTTGAAGCTGTTATAGCTGCAAAGGGTGGGCCAACTCAAGACTGGGATGCCATTAAAGTTCATGTGTATGTAAATACTTTTGGAAATATATATCACATTGGGCATGTAGTTACACCTATTATGGGAAATCACACTTTGAGATTTGCTGCACAAGCATGGGCTTTGTAGATCTTTGTGTCTCCCTTCCTGGGGAGCACAAGCTTCAGTAGGTGTTTCATTGCCTGGCTTCACTGCCTTTTTGATTGCAGTCAAATGTTCAAAAAATGGTGTTCTCCATTAACAGGAAGGAGGCTGGCTGTCATTCAGCCTTGAAGTTTTCTTTATGCCTAACCAAACGCTAATAGCAACGTCCTAAATAGCCAGCTAAGAGCTGAGAGGGAATGTAAGAAAATACAAGAAGATATACTGTATATCTGGGCAATAACTGAACATTGAGTGAATGGAAAGAAAATACATGGGTTCTGAGAATAAGGAGGTCAACAGAGACATTGGAGCAGAATATTGTTTAGTAAGGCCCCCCCATCAATGAGGCTGCCCATTAAAAGTGACATAGCAAGTAAAGGTAGAACACCAGGAAGAGGAACTGCCAGAACAAATCTCTTAGAACGTCTCATGGGCATTCTACACTAAAGTTATTAGAGCTGTGTGTACATATATTGGTAGAGAGAAAACACCTTTTTCCAAGTTAGGTTAAATAGGCTGGTGTTTTCTCAGGAGAGAAGAAGGGTGCAAGTCAGAAACAACTCCGCATCTAATTGCCTTTTCTGCATTTGTAAATTAGCAGAAAGTAACTGATTTTTATATAATAAAAATGAACAAGACAAACAGCAGTTTAGCAGTTTTAGAAAATAAAAAGTTCTCTAAAAATTGTACAAATAACATTCCTAGTGGGCGCTTAAATAAACACACCAGATTTTGCAGTGAATGTGTATTCTTTGTCCAGTCTTGGCTTTAAATATTAAGCAATGGCCAGACATCCAACGACATTAGCCATTTATCAATAACAATAGTTATTCTAATTAGTTGCTTTATTTATGCTCAACTTGTATTAGTTTCATAGTGGGCTTTTTATTTTATTTCACAGCCATCACTCACAAAACACCTTAGCTTACTCCCATGTTCTGCAAAAACAAGGTTTTTGTTTGGTTTTAAATTTCGTAATAATAATAGTAATAATTGTTGCAGCATTTTTACTATTAGATTAACAGAGTTTACTATTTGGGACTATATAACTGAGTTTAACAAAAATACTCTGTAAAAGTAAAGCTATCTCGAAAAAAGAGACTACAATAATAATATTAATAATAATTATTATTATTAATAAAATTCTAGTTGTCTGGTTGTTATCTCAACACAATGGCTTCAAACCTTCCTAAATCAGCAACCTTAAGTATTAGGATCAGGAAAGTCAAGGAAATTCAGAAGTTTTTATTTGCACACATGCTTTGGGTCATTGAAATGGAAAGTACTGAAAAGTGGTAAGTCAGCAATGGATGAAAGACAACTAGTATTTTCAGAGGTCAGCAATTTCAACATCCATGTTTTTCTAATGACAGCTCTATAACTGATCTGACTCATCTGATCTAAGATGTAGCACCCTTATTTCTTAGTCCTAAAAATAAGTTAAGTAAATATCAGATGACAACAGAGGTCATGTATTTTAAGAGTTATCACTGAACTTCCCCTGATTTGTTTACCATTAAGGAAATTGCATTAAAACTCTAGCCAATGTTCAGTACACATAATTACATAAACCACCACTTCTGCATGGGGTACAGTGATAGCGGTCTTCGAAAGGGAATTTTATAAGTACATTCAAACTGCATTTTGAAATATTTAACTTTTTGGACATAACTCTTTTAATAATACGCTAAATTAAGGTTAAAATAAAAAGCTGGGAAGTTGATCGTTTAAGCATGGAGGGAAGTGCCACCCAAACAGCTAACTACACATTTAAAATACATATGTTTACAGTTTTACCTGCCTGATTTGAAATTCTGATCACACAATCTTCTTCAAAATATCTCTATAACATTTCCAGGACTAAAAAAACCACAAAACAATACTGATAGAAACTTAGAAACCATTTTTAATATTTTTTACAAGCCTCACCTTGGGTACCTGCAAAACCCACCCCAACTGATCCCACAAATGCTTCTATTTTTTTTCTTTAACTTTTTCTTTCACTATTTCCTCAGGACTTCACACAAAAGCCACTGGCCTACAGATTGCTGTTACAGCTTTTGAAAACGGATGTGTACCTAATCCCTGCTTTGCTGGAGTTACCTGCACAAAAACAGGATCTGGATTTACATGTGGCCCATGTCCGCCTGGCTATTCTGGAAATGGCACACACTGCACTGATATTAATGAGGTAATCACTGTTCACTACAAATAATCATAGAAGAATCATGTAAAAAAATAATTCTTCAACTGGAATGACATCAGGGTCAGGTAAGTATGAGGGGGGGAGCTGCACACAGAAAGTTTTTTTACCCTAAAGTGTTACTAAATCCATGACTCTGCATTCACTCTATCTGGTCTCCCACAGTGCACAGAACATGGAAATGCAATTATTTTAGTATATATAAACTGCTAAATACCTTTTCTCATCAGCAGTATATAGCAGTCTTTTGACTAATATCAGTGTTTGGCCAAGTGCTGGTTAAAGCTTGTAGGAGGAGTTTTCATTCTCCTAAGACTGTCCTATGAGGCTGCATTACCCCTAAGCCTCTGTCTGGACAGTGCTGATTGGTCCTGTGAAGATCAAACGCACCCTCCCTGATATAATCAATTTCTGTCTGTAGCCCTGTCTTCAATTATTTTTAACCTCTATATCCAGGAGAAATAATGCTCCAGACACCAAAGTGTACAAGCTAAATCTCTGAAAGTTTAACGCGTGCATGCACTATTATACAAGAGTAGTACAGGAGTTACTAGGCCAAAATGACCAATGAAATATTATACTCTTATCAAAAAAGATAGAAACTACAAATGGTTGATGAGTACCATAGAAGCTGATTCCGTTTACTGAGAGTAGAAACTAGACTCAGGAAATGAGAGAGGAGTTACAAGCGAAATTCAAAACCAAAACTAACTGTTTACAGATCTAGAAAAGGAGGCATTATACAAAATGGATGCCAGTTAAATAAGATATATTTCCTTACACTCCCCCCCCCCTTCCCCAAGAAAAAAACCTCTCTAGCAATACACACCAAACTGAGCATGTGCAGAGTGTCTCCCAGGGTTCTGTGCTATCAGCAAATTGATTGGGGACTGTGGACAAAGGGGAAGGTCAGAGAAGACAGGATCAACCAGCCTTTTTACACAATGCTCCTCTGATTAACACCTTAGGTTCCACATTGAGTATAACAGGCATGCTTTACTGCATATACTGGCTGATTTTACTGTTGTGGGTTTGGTAACATTTTAAATGTAACACAGTAATATAAAATCTCAAAAATCACACAAAATGTATTCTTCACACAAACATAAATCACAAACATCTACAAAGTCCTAGGATATTACCCTTGAAATGAACAAAATGTATTACAAATAGTCTTCATGGGAACATGATTGGTGTTGTAATGGAATGATCACAAACAACCAATATTATCTATCAATTAATCCAAAAGTCACATTCAAAAAAATAATTCAGTAGGTTGTTACATAATAATATTTTGTTTGATATACAATAGCTAAGTTCAAGTACAAAATAAATACCCAGAGTTAAAAACTACAGATGGTTGAGGTTCACTAAGGTCATTGGTACAAGCACATCAGTTTGGGACCAGTGTAGCTGATCTGCCACTCCTTCCAGTGCTCCTATCATACTCGCTCCATTACTGTAAGCCGGCTGGTGGCTGCTGATCACTGTGGAGCCCTTCTCTTCCCATTCATTAGTGGAGGAAGGTAATGTCTGACTCTGTGTCTGAGTGAGTGTGATCCAGCTGGCTGGCCATCCATCACAAGTACAATGAGGCAGTGAGTGATGACATCATCACGATCCCACGGCCTGCTCGTCTAGTCAGTGTTGGTGGTGTGTTGTATTGGATCTGTCACTGTGTGGAATCGCTCAGTTTAGGTGTTCTCTCTGTGTGTTGGCTGGACTGGGCTGCCTGCTGTCACAGCGTTTTATCTCCCCCCATTGCCTGGGGAATTCCAGCCTGGAATCTGTCAGAGTGTGGATCCATCATCCTCCACTCACTGCAGCTGTCACTCTGTCCCTGCCAGCCACAGATACAGTCTGTCCTTGACACTGATTTTCTCTTTAATATTGGTGCTGGTGGCATCTTATGGTACTTATTTTTGCAAATTAAAAGCAATTTCATGTTTTGTTCATTTAATATTTTCTACTGGTCCTGCCTAGTGCACAAATTAGTGTAGCACCGGCCCTGTGTACATGTACACCAAATATTTTTTTTTTAAATTGTTTATGCTTTTTTTTTTTTTCTACAAAGGCAGCAGCTAAAATGATTAGGTTACTGTTTTCTGAGATATGTCACAAGGAAAAAGAGAGGTATCAAGTGACAATAAAGATTAATTTCATATGATAAGCAATAAGACATACAGCACATAATGTTGTCATTCTCTTCTTACTACCTGAATACACAATTCTTTTAAAGGATAAGTTTACCTTTGTTAAAAAAAAAAAAGTAATAAGTGCACATCTATCTGCAGGTAAAAAAATGTGAATTATTTTTTTTGCTAGCTGCTTGCAAAACATTTCACCTATGATCAGCAGATCACGGGTGCAATCGCAGGCTCCTGCAGACTGTCAGTGTATCTGTCTGCTCATACCTTGTACAGGCAGGCAGTTACTGAATGACAGGAAGCATCAATTAACTACTTGGAGCACTCACCAGTGCCGCGGTAGTTCATTGAGAACTACAAGCAGCCAGTTGCCAAGGCTGTCGGAACTTGGAGTTCTCCCATTCACAGAACTTTGTGAATGAATGACATGGCCGAGTGGACAGAGCTCTGCATGGCCAGACTTTTTTAAAATTGTGAGCAGGTACAAGGAGAGGATCCCTGACCTGCTGTCACAACGGGGGATCTGGGGTTGCAGGGGGTGCTGCAACTTTAACATGTTACATGCAGCATGTTATAAATGGGGAACTTATCTTTTAAATCAAATGGTACATCATTACAAAGCTCTGTGAAGAGAGAAAAGACCTAAACAGTAGAAGAACTACATGTTTGTGGGCTACGTAAAAAGAGTCTCCACCTTCATTCTGAATGTAAGCATGCATTTCCCCTTTTCTGTACCATACCAAGTCATATGCTTTTCAGGGGGCTTATGGTTGAATCTAGAAGCCCCCTTTATAGTAATAGAGTGACCATTTTTCCACCTCCTAACAGTGGAGAGAGCAAAGGCATGCATTAGTGACCCCTACCCATTCCCATGTAAAAGGTAAAAAGCAAAAATAAAAAAAATGCCATGAATGTGAATTAAAAGTCCTTTCAGGAACACACAAACGCCTATTTACCGGCATTTAAAATAAAGCTTGTTCATGTAACCAGAAGGAGATCTAGCGTCAATCATGGCATCCAGCAATCTACACATTAATCACGTTTTCTAGCAATCTAATTGATACCAATCACAATGTACATGCTGCTCTCCCATCACTAAATGACAGATTCACAGCTGTGGTCATTTAAAATTACTGCAAGGGATCCCAAGTAACATCACTGACCAAATCTGGTTATTGATATCACTAGGAATTCCTGGTCATATTACTGCAGCCAGCAATCTGTAATTTTGCAATGGGAGAATGACCTGTGCATATCAGCAGGCAATGGCTTATCGTGATAATAGTACTGCTTTTGGAACAGCTGCAGTCAGGAAAATCAGTATCAAGTCCCTACCTCCCTTCTCACCCTAGGGGTGGACCTTCAGATGTAAACAAAGCCTATGATAGCCTGCCTAGATCACTGGTTGTCCAGGGAATCCTGGTCAATCAGTGGCTTAGCTGTCAAATAGGTGGCCAGTTATGGCTTTAGTGAAAAATAAGCAGAAAATACTCCAGCACAAATACTTATCCCATTAACCTCCTTTAAGGAGTATGTGTATTGTGGCTGACACTATAGAGGGGATTTACTAATACTGGAGTACTCAGAATCTGGTGCAGCTGTGCATGGTAGCCTATCTGCTCCTAACTTCGGATTGTTTAGTTAGGCTTTGGCAATAAAACCTGGAAGTTGCTTGGTTTCTATGCACAATTCAGTTTTAGTAAATAACCCCCGTAAGTGTTCTCACAGTCTACTACAGTAAATATAAATTCAAAAACAGTGCCGTGCAGTATATTTATATTTTAGAATACAAAAATGCTACCAATAAACATAAATCACACTGCAAATCACCCCTTGTGTAAAGTATATAATGTGGCCATAAATCACAATTCATATTCACGTTTACTGTTCAGTTCTTCTCTGGGGTGAAGTCACAATGTGATGCTCAATTTGCATGCAATTTGTGTGCCTATACACGGTGCAATCCCATCACCACCACAATTCTGCACTCACCTAATTTATTTAGCCCAAACTCAATCGGGTCTATTGCTCTTTCCTCTTTAAATGGGGTCTGTATGTCCCAACTGGTATCTCCATCAACTC
Organism: Staurois parvus; assembly: GCF_062004578.1. Lineage (NCBI taxonomy): Eukaryota > Metazoa > Chordata > Amphibia > Anura > Ranidae > Staurois > Staurois parvus. The sequence continues at coordinate 105,772 of NW_028318484.1, read as the reverse complement.
TAGAAACCCAGTCCGCCTCCATCCCCCGTTCACCCCCAAAAAAATTATACTAAAAGTGTTCACTATATTCCCACCTTTATTTTTGTTTAATATGTACTTCTCACATAGACTTGTGCACTAATATTGGGAACGCCAGAGAACTCAGCATGTGTTTAAGATTACAACCTGTTGCTACCTCTCCAAGATGCCGTTCCACTCACCTCCGGTTTCTGTGTGATGCCATGAGCTTCTTCCTACAAGTTACGTCACTCGATCACGTAACTTTTACTTTTATGGGCACATGGCTACTTTGCACAAGGGGTGATTTGCAGTATGATTTATGTTTATTGGTATCATTTTTTTATTATAACATATAGAAATATTGCACGGCACAGGTTTTTAATTTATTATTATGGCGTTATTTTCCTCTGAAGGCCCATCCCTAAGCTTAGGAACATTATGAAGGAACCAGATCGCATAATTATGGTTGATGGCAAAATGGTGGCTGGACAGGAAGTACTTTGGTGATCCTCAGGATCACCACAGATCCTGTGGAAGCCCCCATACAGGGTTGTGGCAGTCTTCCAGAACAGAACAGCCCTCCCAAATTCAGTCACCGTTGATATCAATAGTGTTTAGATTCAGGCAGGGGCGGACTGACAACTCATGGGGCCCCCAGAACAGAACAGCCCTCCCAAATTCAGTCACCATTGATGTCAAGTGTTTAGATTCGGGCAGGGGCGGACTGACAACTCATGGGGCCCCCAGAACAGAACAGAACAGAACAGCCCTCCCAAATTCAGTCATCGTTGATGTCAATAGTGTTTAGATTCGGGCAGGGGAGGACTGACAACTCATGGGGCCCCTGTGTCCTCACCCACACTCAAACCACACCCAAAAAAGGCTATGAAAAGGTACCAGGGGCATCTCATGGGGCCCCCTACTGAACCCGAGCCCTCAGGCAGTGCCCTAGTTCCCAAATGGTCAGTCCGCCCCTGGATTCGGGTTTAGGATTTGCTGATTTTTGGCCTGTTTGGACAAACTGCTGACAAATCGTACACACGTGTTTGAGCAATATAATTTACAACTGCAGGCTTCAATCAAAAGGGAGCAGAATTATAAAGGCAAGGCATTTACAGCATTTTCTGCACACGGATTTTAGCCTTTATAACAAAACTTCAACTGGGCTTTAATTATTTAAAAACTATCTTTAGTAGATGTGAAGGTAAACTTTTCCTTATACTTGCACCAATATTTGCTTTGTCTTTCCAGTGCTCTGTGAATCCATGCTTTCCCCGTGTCCGCTGTGTCAACACATCTCCTGGATTCCACTGTGATCCATGTCCTATTGGTTACATAGGGAAGAGGGTAGAAGGAGTTGGCTTGGAGTTTGCTAGAGCAAATAAGCAGGTAATTATTGCTGAAGATTTTACAGAAATATATATTCCTCATAATATACATGTGCTGTAGGCCACAGGGGAGCTCCATAATCATATGAATTTGACTACACAATACATAGTTGTTAAAGGTATTGAAGTAATGCTAATTTGTTTGAATTATATCATTATAATATCTAGCACAGGAAATAAAAGGCTGTTCAGATACATTAAAAAAAGAGACTACACTTGTGCATATCATTGGAATTTACAAAGCCCAGTGAGCACTATTAAAATTAATGAACTAGCACCAATGATGACTCATTAATGGCACAGAGCAAAATGTGCATTTTCTGAAGCATTTATATTCATCTTAAAAATAGGCCTGTTTAGGGTTTAGCAGCTCACAGTAACACATGTATATAATATTTATATTAAAATATATTTACTGTGATAATATTGTGTATATTTTTAAAACCGTGATGAGCATCTAAATTGAAATAACATAAAACTGTCCCTGCCAGTGCTGTCTGCCTCTCTCCACAAACCCCTGTCTGTTTGTGAAAACAAAACATTTGGAGATTACAGTATATTTTGTTTGTGTGCATTAAATTAGAATGTATATTTTATGAAAATATAGATTTGATAAGCCGTTGTGCAAAATACGATTCCACATAAAAAAAATTGCAACTACCATCATTTTATTCTACAGGTCCTTTATTTTCAGAAAATATATAAATTATTTTGGGGGTTCTAGGTATATTTTATGTAAGAAACTTGCATTTTAGAATGTGTGTAAGAAAAAAAAAGGAAATAGTGGTCTGGCAGTAAATAGGTTATTGTGATAATCCAAATTCAGGGGTGCCCTTGTAAAACAGTGTTGTATGAACGATCTAGACCACAGATGGTATAGATAACCATGGAAAACTTTCCTCATACAGTACATTCACAATACCAGTATCCTGCAGGTATAGATAAATTGCCGCGCTAAATCAAATTACATCAAGTGACATGAACCCAATCCTGTGTAAATAGCGCAATATAGCCAAGGAAAAAATAATGCATATATAAATATATATGTAAAAAAATTATATAAAAAAATTAAAGTCGCAGTGATATTGTGCAACATAATTGAAAAAAAAAAGTCCTTGTGCATCCGCACATCTTCCAAACACCACTGTGCATGGCCAGGGCTGTGGATAAGGGGGTACCACCAGTCCTCCTGTATGGGGCCCAGGTCAGCAGGGAGGCCCAGGCAGCTGGGTGAATCAAATGTAGACAGGGGGGGTGATCGGCACAGCAGGGGGCAATTACTGGATCCGATCCCCTGTATGGTTCTCTCTGCAGCAGCTGAAAGCAAGAGAAGAAGCCAACTTTCAGCTGCTGCAGAGAGAGAGCCATACAGGGGATTGGTAATTGCCTACCCACCACACCCATGACCCTCCCCGTGTACCATACATTTCCCTCTGCTGCCAATGCCCCCCCCAGTGCTACCGGCCCCCCTCCTCTCCTTCCCACCAGCAGCTGAAAGCACACAATAGGATTCCTCAGAATGGAGAGTGGGGGAAGGGTCCTGTATATAAGTCACATTTACCAGCCTCTTCCTTTCTTGAATGAACACAGTGAGTGATGGATACTGATCACTCACTGTGTTCATTCATAACTGATGCATTGTAAACTGTATTTTTTTTCTCTTTTTTAGGCTGTCAGGTTGTATGTATGGGGCCCCGTGTTTTCTAACAGCAGCCCTGTGCATGGCCACTATAGATTTCAAGGAGTCTTACCAGAGCATATGGACTCTTTCCTTTCGACAGTGTATTGTTCATGACATTTCTATAGGATGTAATATTCTATTGATATTGAGGAGAGGTTTGGAGGAGATTTGAAACAGGATGTTCACTTCTGATGGCCTTACTTGGAGATGCTGTGGAGTTGCGAGATTCATTTCAGATTATTTAAATTAATGCCTTTCTGATCCTTTTCTGCCCAAAAGAGTTCACATGCTCTTGTAAAAGTCCTTGAAATCTATAGTGGCGGTGCACTTTGGTGTTTGGAACATATGCAGATGCACGAGGACTTTTTTTTATTACATAGCACAATATCACTTGGACTTCAATTTTTTCATATTTTTTACATATATATATATATTTATTTATAAATGCACTGTTTTTTCCTTAGCTATATTGTGTTATTTATACAGGATTGAGTTCATGGCACTTTATGTAATTTGATTTAGCGCAGCAATTTACGTATACTAAGTTGTACACAATTTATCTAATTGTTTCTGCCAGCTGCTTTCTCTGACCTACTAGCGTGATTTCTGTAATTATAGAATTCTGCACGTATATTGCCTACATCTTGGATACAATTAAAACAGAAGTAGTTGATGACACATAAGCCTAAACTAAAATATACAGTATTTACATCATATACTTACAGTATGTTGTAAATATATGGCAAAAAAACATACATGTTAAACATGAATTTGATTTCTAAAGATGTGATTATTCACATCATAAATGTAACAGTAATTATGTAAATATAAATCATCAAAATCATAACAGATTTCAAAAGAAATAAATCACTGTTATTCTCATAAATATTATTCAAGCTTTCAAAAATAAATGAGAAAATCAATGCCTAAGACAAACGATTAAGGTGAAAAATCTATGTGCCTGCTGCCTAATAGAAGAATTTTATGTTAATTTACACATATATTTGAGCAATTCCTAAGTAATGCAAGATGCATGACCCTTCATAAATTATATGTATGTATGTATATATATATATATATATATATATATATATATATATATAGTTAGATAGATTTTATTTATCAACGGTTTGTGGCTTACACTCCCCATTGGTAAACCACTCTTTCTTTACTATTTTAGATTTGTATTTCCATATGATTTTTGTATTTTTTTTTGCAGGTTGGTCAATATTCTTAAGCAGTTAATTCATTTAGGAATTTGAGATTTTACCCGCAGGTTAAAAAACTGCTAAGACATAGCGATTTAAAACAAAGCCAATTAGAGATATTTTGGCCATAAGTCTGACCTGACTTTTCATTTCAAAACAATAACTGCATCACAATTTTATATGAACTCTATTATGCTCTGCATGCTCCTTAAATGTGGTATATAGGAGCTTTTACTCTAAGGGTTCCTTTACAAAAGCAAAAAGGCTGTACAGTTTGCAAGGGAATTTTCCCTTAGCTTAGTGCATGACGTGAAGTTTTGTTGATTTCCATCATCCAATCATGTGCAAACATAAATACTGTTTTATTTTCCTGGCAGATGATTGGGTATTTTTTACATCACTTTAAGCTAAAGGAAAACTCCCTTGCACATAAAAAATTTCCGTGCAAAGTGTACATCATATTTACCTTTAGTAAATAAACCCTAAATGTATAAAATAGCTAACTTAAAACAACTTTAAGCAACACACAGCATGTAAGTGTAAGAAGCAAATATGGCTTCCTTGTCCTTTATCTTATATTATCTGAAATAGGATTTATTAGTGTTCCAAGAAAAAAAGGAACCATAATTGTCCAGAGGGGTATTTAGGCTCTCTGCTAGAGTGGCATGGACATAAGTGAGAAAAGCATACTATCATTCTTTCATCCCAGATTTCCACCAGCTTCTTATTTCAACAATCCCACTGATTTAAAAAATGTTAAACATTTACAGTATATTTTGACCCCAATTCATCTCAGTAAACTCCCTTACCCGATTTCCCTTTGCTATGCCTTAGCTGCAATTAAAGTACAATAATTTTGTAGGCATTTCTTATTTCAGCTTGTGTTCTTACCCATCTATGCCATTGCTACACAACCTACTTCTAAGAAGAATCTCACCACCTCATATGCATTTCTTGTATATATATATATATATATATATATATATATATATATATTGAAGGAAATAAGTATTTGATCCCCTGCTGATTTTGAATGTTTGCCCACTCACAAAGAATTGATCAGTCTAAAAATCGAATGGTAGGTGTATTGTAATACTGAGAGACAGAATAGCAACAAAAAATTCAAAAGAAATGCATGTCTAACAAATTATGCACTGATTTGCATGTTCATGAGGGAAATAAGTATTTGATCCCCTATCATTCAGCAGGATTGCTGGCTACCAGGTGTCTTTCATACAGGTAACAAGCTGAGATTAGAAGCAGTCTCTTAAAGGGAGTGCTGCTAATTTCATTTTGTTATCTGTATAAAAGACACCTGTCCACAGGAGCAATCAAACAATCAGATTCCAAACTCTCCACCATGGCAAAGACAAAAGAGCTGTCCAAGGATGTCAGGCACAAGATTGTAGACCTATACAAGGTTGGACTGGGCTACCAAACTATCGCCAAGCAACTTGGTGAGAAGGTGACAACAGTTGGGGCAATCATTCACAAATGGAAGAAACCCAAAACAACTGTCAGTCTCCCTAGGTCTGGTGCACCATGCAAGATCTCACCTCATGGAGTGTCAATGATCATGAGAACAGTGAGGAATCATCCCAGAACTACACGTGAGGATCTTGTCAATGATCTCCAGGCAGCTGGGACCACAGTCACCAAGAAAACAATTGGTAACACACTACGCCGACAAGGATTGAAATCGTGCAGTGCCCGCAAGGTCCCTCTGCTCAAGAAAGCACATGTACAGGCCCGTCTGAAGTTTTCCACTGAACATCTGAATGATGCAGAGAGGAGGACTGGTTGAAAGTGTTGTGGTCAGATGAAACGTCTGACCTCTGTGATTGCCAACAAGGGATTTGCCACCAAGTACTAAGTCATGTTTTGTGAAGGGGATCAAATACTTATTTCCCTCATGAACATGCAAATCAGGGCATAATTTGTTAGACATGCATTTCTTTTGAATTTTTTGTTGCTATTCTGTCTCAGTGTTACAATACACCTACCAGTCGATTTGTAGACTGATCATTTCTTTGTTAGTGGGCAAACATTCAAAATCAGCAGGGGATCAAATACTTATTTCCTTCACTATATATATATATACATACACACAGTTGTGTTCAAAATAATAGCAGTGTGTTGAAAAAAAGTGAATAAAGCTCAAAATCCTTCTAATAGCTTTTATATCCATACACACAAATGCATTGGGAACACCAGTGGTGTATTTTGGTTTTGTCCTGTGTAAGATCCACCCCTTCATCTGTAAAGCCCACTCCTTCCTATTTAAGTCCCACCTCTTCCTATTAGAGCTCCGCCCACTGACAATGATGGGGCACTATTCCTCCCGCTGACACCAACAATGGGGCACTATTCCTCCCACTGACACCAACAATGGGGCACTATTCCTCCCACTGATACCAACGATGGGGTACTATTACTTCCACAATGACACCAGTGATGGGGCACTATTCCTCCCACACTGACACCAATGATAGGGCACTATTCCTCCCACACTGGCACTAATGATGGAGCACTTCCTCCTACTGACACCAATGATGGGGCACTATTCCTCCCGCTGACACCAACAATGGGGCACTATTCCGCCCACTGACATCAATGATGGAGTACTATTACTTCCACACTGACACCAGTGATGGGGCACTATTCCTCCCACACTGGCACTAATGATGGAGCACTTCCTCCCACTGATACCAATGATGGGGCACTATTACTTCCATACTGACACCAACGATGGGGTACTATTACTTTCACACTGAAACCAATGATGGGGCACTATTCCTACCACACTGGCACTGATGGGGCACTATTCCTCCCATTGACACCAATCAGAGAGAGAGAGAGGAGGGAGAGAGGAGAGAGAGGGAGAGAGGGGGGGAGAGAGGAGGGAGAGAGCGAGGGGGGAGGGGGAGAGAGATGAGAGAGGAGGAAGGAAGAGAGAAGAGAGGGAAGAGGGAGAGAGGAGAAGAGAGAGGGGAGAGAGAGGGGGGAGGGAAGGAGAGGGAGAGAGATGGGAGAGGAGGGAGGGAGAAAGAGAGGAGGGGAGGGGGGAGGGGTGGAGAGAGATGAGAGAGGAGGAAGGAAGAGAGAAGAGAGGGAAGAGGGAGAGAGGAGAAGAGAGAGGGGAGATAGAGAAGGGAGAGAGAGGGGGGAGGGAAGGAGAGGGAGAGAGAGGGGGAGGGAAGGAGAGAGAGAGAGAGATGGGAGAGGAGGGAGGGAGAAAGAGAGGAGGGAGGGGGAGAGGGGGGGGGGAGGGGAGAAAGATGAGAGGGGGGGAGAGGGGAGAAAGATGAGAGGAGAGAGAGAGGGGAGAGGGGAGAGGAGAGAGATGGGAGGGAGAGAGAAGGGAAAGAGAGAGAGGAGAGATGAATAGGGAGAAAGAGGGAGAGAGTGGGGGAAGAGAGAGAGGGGAAGAGAGAGAGAGGGAGAGACAGGGGGGGAAGAGAGGAGAAGATAGGGGGGAGAGAGAAGAGAGGGGGGGAGAGGGGGGAGGAGGCAGAGAGAGAGGAGGAGGGAGAGGAGGAGGGAGAGGAGAGAGAGAGAGGGGGGAGGGGGGGGGGAGAGGGAGAGGGAAATAGGGGGGAAGAGAGAGAGAGAGGGGAGAGAGAGGAAGAGAGAAGGGAGCATACAGTAGCTGACATATGCAGGAGATGGATAGGGGAGGTGACTGGTGGCACATAGAGCAAACGAGAAATGCACGGTCCTCTATGTGCCGCCCGGCCCCCTCTCCAGCCGGCTCCATGGCTGACAGGTTCTCTGTCTCCTCACCCATCCTAACCGCCGTGCACAAACACGAGCCCACCCTAGCACGCCCCCCTGGCCAAGCACAGCCCTTTGCAGCGACAGCACTGGTCCCTTCTGCCTGGGGGCGGTGCCGCCCCCCTGAAAAATGCTGCCCAAGGCAGATGCCTTGTTTGCCTCATGGCAGATACGCCCTTGGGGAACACTACACATTTTATTCCAAATCAAAACATGAAGAAAAATATATCAAAATTTGAGTTGTTCCTCTAAAAAATTTGAAGAAAAGTGAATATTAGACTGTTCAAAAATATAGCAGTGTTTGTACTCTTCTTTATAAACTCAAACATTCACTATGTAAACTGAAAAATGTTTGAAGATTTTGCTTTCCTTTGAATCAATTAATATTTAGTTGTATAAGCACTGTTTCTGAGAACTGCTGTACATCTGTGTTGCATGGAGTCAACCAACTTCCGTCACCTGTGAAGAGGTATTCCAGCCCAGGATGATTGGACTACATTCCACAGTTCTCTATTTCTTGGTTTTGCCTCAGAAACTGCATTTTTTATGGCACCCCACAAGTTTTCTATTGGATTAAGATCCGGGGATTGGGCCGGTCACTCCATAACGTCAATCTTGTTGGTCTGGAAGCAAGATGTTGCACATTTACTGGTGTGTTTGGGGTTGTTGTCTTGTTGGAACACCCATTTCAAGGGCATTTCCTCTTCAGCATAAGGCAGCATGACCTCTTCAAGTATTCTGATGTATTCAAACTGATCCATGATCCCTGGTATGCAATAAATAGGCCCAACACCGTAGTATGAGAAACATCCCCATATCATCATGCTTGCAAAACCATGCTTCACTGTCTTCACAGTGTACTTTGGCTTGAATTCAGTGTTTGGAGGTCGTCTGACAAACTGTCTCCGGCCACTAGACCCAAAAAGAACAATCTTACTTTCATCAGTCCACAAAATGTTGCGCCATTTCTCTTTAGGCCAGTCAATATGCTCTTTGGCAAATTGTAACCTCTTCAGCACATCTTTTTTTCAACAGTGGGACTTTGTGGGGGCTTCTTGCAGATAGCTTGGCTTCACATAGGTGTCTTCTAATTGTAACAGTACTCACAGGTAACTTTAGACCTTCTTTGATCTTCCTGGAGCTGATTGTTGGCTGAGTCCTTGCCATTTTGGCTATTCTTCTATCCATTCGAATGGTAGTTTTTAGCTTTCTTCCACGTCTTTCGGGTTTTGGTTGCCATTTTAAAGCATTTGCGATAATTTTAGCTGAGCAGCCTATCATTTTCTGCACTTCTTTATGTTTTCCCCTCTCCAATCAACTTTTTAATCAAGGTACGCTGTTCTTCTGAACAATGTCTGGAACAACCCATTTTCCTTTAGAATTTCAGAGAGAAATGCACTGTAACCAGCATGTACAACATTTGCTGCCTTCCTTCCTTAACCATTAGCCGCCCGGCCAATGGCCGTTTGGCGGCTTCAGATGTGCCTCTTCATTCCGGGTGCACGCCATTTGGCGTGCTCCCGCACATGCGCCGTTTGCGGTAATGCAGAGCGGCGCAGCAGAGGGATCTGTCACGGGCCGTGACCAATCACAGCAGGTCACATGACAGTTGTATACAATGGATGGCTTCATTCATGATGCCATCCATTGTATACTAGTGCCTAGCTGTGAATGGTCACAGCTAATCACATGCACATGTCATGTGATTAGCTGTGACCAAATCACAGCTAAGCACAAAAAAAAAAAAAAAAGCTGAATGAATCGATTTCATTCAGGTAAATGCTTGCTTATAGCAAAGTAATTCTTTGCTATAAGCAAATTGTGTAAAAAAAAAAAATACTGATCACTTCCCCAAAGTAGTACAGTGTTACTATGGTAACATTGTACTACTTTGGTCATAGTAAAATATGAAAAAAAATCTTTAAAAAAAAAAAAAATGTAATAAAAAATTAAATATAATTAAAAAAAAAAAAAATATATATATATATATTTTTTTTTTCATACTGTCACCAGTCAGTGTCCCTGTTAACCGCCATGCCAGTTATATGATGATGCTGTTCTGCACTGGTGACAGTATGTAAAAAAAAAAAATAGTGAAAATAATTTTTTTAATTTTTTCATTTTCCGAAAAATTATGACATAAAAATACAACTTCAAAAAACTCGCTATGCCTCTTATGAAGTACGTTGGAATGTCTACTCTGCAAAAAGGGGTCATTTGTGGGATATCTGTACTGTTCTGACATTCTTGGACCTCAAGAAATTAGATTGGCTGTCAGTACTTCAGGATTGATCAATATTCAGATCTATACCATAGTTTGTGAACTCTATAACTTTCCTACAAACTAAAAAATACATCCTAATTTGGGTTATTTTCACCAAAGACATGTAGCAGAATACATCTCGGCCTAAATTTATGAAGAACAATTATTTATTTGTAAACTTTTATAACAGAAACAAAGAAAAATTTGTTTTTTTTTCAAAATTTTTGGTCTTTTTTTGTTAATTTAGCAAAAAATAAAAACCCCAGCGGTGATTAAATACCACCAAAAGAAAGCTCTAGTTGTGTGAAGAAAATGATAAAATTTTAGTTTGGGTACAGTGTTGTATGACCGCGCAATTGTCATTCAAAGTGTGAGAGCGCTGAAACCTGAAAAATGGCCTGGGCAGGAAGGTGTAAAATTGCACGGTATTGAAATGGTTAAATAAGGGCAATAATTGCCACCTGTTTTTCAAAGAATGAATGACCTCACTAATAGAACTCCACACTGCTATTATTTTGAACATGCCCCTTTCAATTAGTGATTCAATTACACAGAATCAGCAGCATGCACGTCATGACTGTTGGGTCTGTTGGATTTCTATTACTCTACTACACCTGCTAGTAAATTATTTGCCATGTAGAAATATCATTTCTACCAAAACAGTAATTGATCAGGTTAGTGATGTCTGACTGCTATTATTCTGAACACAACTTTTTTTCTGTTTTTTTTTTTTTAATTTGCTTATGCATGATTACTTTACCTGCATTAATCGGTTCATTTATTCACTCAATAGACACATACTGTAAGGTATCTGACGCCCCTGTGATAGGTGCATAGAAACAATGCTTAAGGCTAAAATTCTTTCTTGTATCAGATGTGCAGTAATTGTGCGAGGTAAGGAGCATGTGGGACTGAGTAGAGCAGATTCTTCCTAGGAATCAATATTGAGTCATTAATAACATCAGTGTCTAGCTTTGAAAGGCAAGAGAATGTAAAATGAAAAGCTTGAGGCCAGTAGCTTTTGGCACATAAATATTTTACTGAGAACTGAATTTTTCCCTGAAGAACACAAAGTCTAGATATGCAGTTAACAGTACTTGATTCCATGAATGTGTGGGCAGTAAATGCACTTATAACTTTGGAGAACAACCTGAAGGGAACTTTGATGACAAATGAGCAGAAAATGATAAGCAAATCATCCAACACTTCATAAACATACCCCATACATGAAACTTACCCTGACAAATATTTTACTATTTTATGTTTTTTTTTTCTTATTTAGTCATTTTTATAATCTATAACAGTGGTCTCAAAACTGTGGCCCGAGGGCCAGATGTGGCCCTTTGCTAGCCTTTATCTGGCCCTTGGGGCTCACTTCCTCCACCAATGGAGCACTATTCCTCTTACTGATACCAATAGGTCACTATTTCTCCCATTAACACCATCAATAGGGCACTATTCCTCCCACTGACAATAACAATGGGGCACTATTCCTCCCACTGACACCAACAATAGGGTACTACTCCTCCCACTGACACCAACAATGGGGCATTATTCCTCCCACTGACACTAACAATAGGGCACTATTTTGCTCACTGATACCAATGTGGCACTATTACTCCAACTGACATTAACAATGGGACACTATTCCTCCCACTGACACCAATTGGATACCATTCTTCCCAATGACACCAACAATTGGGCATTATTCCTCCCACTGACACCATCAATACGGCACTATTCCTCCCACTGACACCATCAATACGGCACTATTCCTCCCACTGACACTAACAATAGGGCACTATTTCGCCCACTGATACGAATGGGGCACTATTCCTCCTACTGACATCAACAATGGGGCACTATTCCTCCCACTGACACCAGCAATGGGGCACTATTCCTCCCACTGACAACAATTGGACACCATTCTTTCCAATGACACCAACAATGGGGCACTATTCCTCCCACTGACACCAACAATTGAACACCATTCCTCCCATTGACACTAACAATGGGGCACTAATGCTCCCACTGATATTAACAATGGGGCACTAATGCTCCCAGTGACATTAACAATGGGGCACTATTCCTCCCACTAATACTAATGGTGCAGAATTCCTCCTCCTACTGATCACCAACCCTGTGGCGATGTTTATTCTCACTGTTGCTGGGTCCAGGGCATTTTCCACCCCCACTGGAAACAATCCGGCCCCCCATAAGTCTGAAGGAAGGTAAACTGGCCCTTTGTTTGAAAAGTTTGGAGACCCCTGCTCTATAGCATACAACTGTTCCATACAAAGTTTTGTATATTTTGCCATATTTTCTGTCCACTAGATGCCAGGGTGTAGAAGCATTTGTATGCTACAGTTTTTTTTACATTCAACCATGTGAAAAATTATGTACACCTCATTAAAACTGTTGAGATTTAAATTAATCATTGGCTCACCAAAATATCAAAGCATATATGGTATACTGTGGAGAAAGTAAGAACACCTTTGGCATCAAAAGCTTATATTGCTCCTTGTAGCAGAAATTACTTCTTGTAGATATTTCACATAGCAGTCCACCAGTCTCTGAATTGGCTCAGAGAAATGTTTTGACCCCGATCATCCTGTTTTAGGTTCTCCCCTCCACTGAATGTTCCCTAGCAAGCCGCTTGCTATGGAGGCACCCATGCGAGCTCGGTCCTGCTCCCATTGCTGCCCTTGAGCCAGTGAGATGAGATACAGCAGCGATGAGAGGGGAACTGCACACAGAAGGTTTTTTACCTTAAAGTGTTGCTAAACCCAGGACTCTGCATTTACTATATCTGGTCTCCCACAGTAAACAGAACATGGAAGTGCAATTTTTTTAGTAAATATAAACTGCTATAAATACCTTTTCTCATCAGCAGTTACAGCAGTCTTGTGACTTCTATCAGTGTTCATCAGAGCACTGCTTAAAGCTTGTAGGAGGAGTTTTCTTTTTGCTCTAGGAGGATGCAGAACCCCTGACCTCTGTCAGCAATAGACACCAATTCACCACCTTCCTGCCCAGGCCAACTTCCAGTGCTGTTGCACTTTGAATGACAATTGCGCGGTCATGCAACACTGTATGAAATTTTGATCATTTTTTTCACACAAAAAGTTTTCTTTTGGTGGTAATTGATCACCACTGGGTTTTTAATTTTTTCTAAACAAACTAAAAAAGACAAACATAAAAATTGAAAAAAAAAAGTTTTTTTTAGTTTCTGTTATAAATTTTGCAAATAAGGCATTACTGGGACTGCACAATAGGTGGCACTGATGAGGCTGCACTGATAGGTGGCACTGATACGGAAGCACAGATGAGCACTGATTGCGCTGCACTGATAATCAGTGCCCTGATTATAAGTGTAAATGCCCCGTCATAATCGCTTGACAGCGTGAGGAAAGGACCGCCAGTAAGTGGCAAGTGAATTTACAATGTGATCAGATGTGATTGGACACAGCTGATCACATGGTAAAGGACCACTGTGATTGACCCTTTACTGCAATATGTGATCAGCTGTGTCACAGTGATCACAGAGCATGCCGGATGCATACCCCAGGGGACGTGTGGTTCTGGGAGGATATCTATAGATGCTCTCCCAGAACTGGACGACCACGCTGTAGATGTGTTTTGGCTATATAATATAATAAGGTGCAGCTCTAAAATGATGTAAATCTCAATATAATAAAGTGCAATACAATGATGGGAAATGATCTTAATATTATATAAAGTGCAAGTAGTGCTTAATTCAAGTGACAATTCTATCAGTAGGGCAAATGCATAAAGTGACTACAGTGTAAATGCACATCCATCAAAGTGCAAATAGTGCCTATAAGGTGATAAAGTCCATATATCAATCACTGAATAAACGTGAAGCTTCAAATATAAGTGATCCTTAGTGAGTCTTCTGGTGATAAACAAATAGCAGAATTACGCACTCACCAGATGCGTAATACCATCATGCATTTGAGAATAATTATACCTCAGTGGGTCAGCTGGATCATCAAATAGACACCTTTACCCTGGTATGGACTCCCCTCTGGGCCATCAATGGGATGCAGTACCTTTCACCTCTTCCTCCTCTGCTGCCAGTTCCAGCAATGTCTCCTCTCTACTTCCTCCCTCATGGAACTTTCAAAGTCAAAGGGCAGAGGAAAGTGTTTTTCATGGTTCCTGAAAACAGACATCCCGCCAAGAGTAAGTAGCTGTTTACAGCTCTGGAGCTGATGTCGATTTGTCTTTGAATTAAGTTAAGAGGCTCTTTTGAAGTTCGTTAAAACTTACAGCTAAAAGTCCCAGTTTTCAGGAGGAGGAGAGGAACATTATTGCTCATGAAAAACAAAAATGGCTGTCGCATAGAGGTTCCATGTCCCTATTGCACACAATCGTTACATTCTACATGACATATTCTGGAAGCAGTTGCTGTGTTACATCATCAACTATCGCAGAGTGCTAGGGGCTGCATGTACTCTGTATGTCTTTTAACAAAACCAGCTGTTTTTAATCACAATCTGCCCTACAATTAGTTTGATCAACCATTACCAATTTCGGGGCTTTTACATGTATAGGTAAATTGTTGTAGAGCTCACCTCCGACAGAGCCTCTGTGTATTGGGTCCCCCTATAACCTGCACAGCCAGGCAACACGCATTTTCCAACTTCCATTCAAAGTCAGTAACTAGTCCATGAGCTTGTTTTTGTTGTTTTATTTAGAGGACAAAATTCTGTACAAAAAGATAGATCCTGAACTTTCTACTCCAGCCAGAGTGGTATAGTCTTTTACTTAATCATAAGCACAGTCTGTGAGGAGCACCTGGTCCCCTCTAGGTGAAATCTCTTCAGACCCCAGCAAGGAATTGCCCATCCACCTGGCTGTCTTTTGAAGAATATCCTGGAGCAAGTGATTCCAGGACAGGCATGCAGCACTGTCCCAGGGTGAATTGGTTAAGTAATGCAGCCAACAACCCTCTCTCCTGTAGGCCCCAGTCATATCAAGGATGAAGAGTGATAATTATTGTTGGGGAAAGAGTTTGCTAGCCAATATGGAATGTTAAACTCCTCTATCCAAGAAGTGAATTTTCCGACAGTAATTTGGTTCTTCCAGAGAGAAACATTTGTTTGGTTCCGTTATAGACCAAAATATACTTGCAACAGATCGAAAAAATCCAGCCGAGTATTTGTAAATATTACAAAGAACAGCAGCCCCTCAGAGCCCCATTTAAGATACTTCATATCAAGCATAGAGACACAACACAATCCAGCATACAGTGGGGATCGAAAGTTTGGGCACCCCAGCTAAAAATTTGTATTAATGTGCATAAAGAAGCCAAGGAAAGATGGAAAAATCTCAAAAAGGCATCAAATTACAGATTAGACATTCTTATAATATGTCAACAAAAGTTAGAGTTAATATCTTGTACTGCCCCCATTGGCAAGTGTCACAGCTTGTAAACGCTTTTTGTAGCCAGCCAAGAGTCTTTCAATTCTTGTTTGAGGTATCTTTGCCCATTCTTCCTTACAAAAGTCTTCCAGTTCTTTGAGATTTCTGGGCTGTCTGTCACGCACTGCTCTTTTAAGGTCTATCCATAGATTTTCAATTATGTTGAGGTCAGGAGATTGTGAAGGCCATGGCAAAACCTTCAGTTTACTCCTCTTGATGTAATCCCCCGTGGATTTCGAGGTGTGTTTAGGATCATTATCCATTTGTAGAAGCCATCCTCTCTTTAACTTCAGCTTTTTCACAGATGGCATCAAGTTACCATCCAAAATTTGCTGAAATTTTATTGAATCCATTTTTCCTTCTACTTGTGAGATGTTCCCTGTGCCACTGGCTGCAACACAACCACAAAGCATGATTGATCCAACCCCATGCTTAACAGTTGGACAGAGGTTCTTTTCATTAAATTCTGTGCCCCTTCTTCTCCAACCATACCTTTGCTCATTCCGGCCAAAAAGTTCAATTTTAACCTCATCGGTCCACAGAACTTGTTTCCAAAATGCATCAGGCTTGTCTATATGTTAATTTGCAAAGTTCAAACGATGATTTTTGTGGTGAGGACGTAAAAGAGGTTTTTTTCTGATGACTCTTCCATGAAGACCATATTTGTACAAGTATCTCTTTATAGTGGAATAGTGTACCACAACTCCAGTGTCTGCCAGATCTTTCTGGAGGGATCGTGCAGTCAAACGTGGGTTTTGAATTGTTTTTCTCACAATCCTGCGAGCTGTTCTGTCTGATATTTTTCTTGGTCTTCCAGATGTTGCTTTAACTTCCACTGTTCCTGATGACTGCCATTTCTTAATTACATTCCGAACAGAGGATATTGACATCTGAAAACGCTTTGCTATCTTCTTATAGCCTTCTCCAGCTTTGTGAGCGTCAACTATTTTCAGTTTCAGTTTTCTAGACAACTGCTTAGAAGAACCCATGGTGCTGATTGTTGGGGCAAGGTCAGATGAGTCTGGGCATTTAAAACCTTTGAGATTGACATCACTTGGTCTTCCCAGACGATGATTGAGAACAATCCATGACACTGGCAGGTCTCAGCTTGGCAAAGGGGGCAGTGCATGCTATAAATTCTGCAGGGTGCCCAAACTTTTGCAGATGCCATTTTTTTGTTTTCTGTTATTTTGAAAGTGTAAATGATGGAAATAAAATCTAACTTTTGTTGACATATTATAAGAATGTCTAATCTGTAATTTGATGCTTTTTGGAGATTTTTCCATCTTTCCTTGGCTTCTTTATGCACATTAATACAAATTTTTAGCTGGGGTGCCCAAACTTTCGATCCCCACTGTATGTTCAATCTATAATATGCACCTAGGTAGCTTCCATGCATGCAATAATGTGTGTTCTAATCTATATCTGTGCTCTCATATTGAAAAAATTAATGAATCTCATCTTAACAGCTAAAACTTCCCTGCATATACTGCTACTATCAGTAAGCAGAGCTGGAGGGATTCTGATTGGCCAACAAAAACCCTTTTGATCTTAACATGAAAAGACTTCAATTTCCATTACCATAAATAGCAAATACATTCACTATAGTGTTTACCAGGTAAAGAAGTCACCCTTTCACCATTTCCCAAGGATACCCCCTGGAATGTATTTACAATCAATAAATACTTATTGTATGGTCAAATCACACTCTTTATCATTCTAAATATGTGAACAATGTACTGTTTGAAATGCTTACCCATACAAATCTGCATTTTACAATAACTTGTAGGTAATCTTGCAAATATCCTCCTTTGAAAAGTTTAACTGGATAGCAGAGAGCCATTAGCTATCCTTTTGTTGTGTTAAACATAGTTGACCAGTGTGAAGACAGGGCCTGCATAAGAATGTGTATATGTATGAATATATCTGTATACTGTATGTGTATATATATTTTGGGGGGTTATTTTGTTTACACACAATATACTACATAGGAGGTACTGACACTGTCCTTGTATGCAGTAGCTCTGGGTAAACATTGTTCAGGCTTCTTCTCCAGGGACCCCTCCCAGGCTACACAGCAGCACCCTCAGTAATCCATCCTCCATCTGACTCTAGACCCTTGCTGAGATGGCTCCTTATATCCAGGGGCAGTTTTTCACACTACTAAAACCTCCTGCCTGGGATTGGTCAGACTCCCATGAATATACAGATCCAGGTCTTTTCCCCTCCGTCCACTGGCTTCTAGAAGCTTCTATGGACCTCCAAAACCAAAAAGGGAGGTGATAGAGGCCCAACCTGCTGAGTCATCCAGCCTAACTTTGACTTGACCCCTACTCAGACATGCTTACTCCAACTACCAAATGAGCCATTAATTCTTCCTAACGCTCTAGCAACACTAGAGGGTGCTACATTGTTATTGTGAGCATTTTTTAAGGAAGTTGACGAATAATATTTTAGACATATCGATCTTTAAATGCATTGTCAAAAATGTTTGTATTCACTTACTAATTAAGGGATTACAATGAACATTGTACTGATAGTGTACACAACTGCATTCACATATTAAAGGTATTGTTAGCAAGTCATCCTTAACTTTTTTATTGGCATTACAGTATTCCTGTATTTTTTAAATTAGGCTGCATACTAAGAATGTTGCACATTGACCCTGCTAGGACAGTGGGGGGGGGGGGGGGGTTACACAATCTGATGGCTGCAGCCACAGGAAGTGAGTGTAAAACTGAGAAGCAGACTCCTGCCTGTCAGGTGGAAGCATTCAGGTGGCTGCACAATTACTTCCACGCACTCTGGGTAACAGCAACCCCCCCCCCCACGTGCCCCCTGCTTGCCCATCTGTAGGCCTGGGACCAACATAGCGGGTGCCGCCCTCCTTGTTGCTGACCCAGAAAGTTTGATGGCACTTCTGGGCCTGACTCTCAGTGTCCCTGGCCAGCATACCCGGGAAAAACTGTAGTGCAATGTGATGTCCATTGCATTACTTTTAGTGGCACACAGGAAAGACATTAAAGAGAACCTGACACCTAAAAATAATCCCATAGGGAACTTTTTGTCCCCTATGTGATGAAAAAAAAAGTTAAGCAAAAAAAATGTAGTTTGTATTGCATAAAATTAAAGTTACATCGAATTCCACCCCCAAAATTTTTTGAGGGCCCCCCCCTCACTTCCACATATACACATGTACCCATTGGGAGTGCCTATGCATGGAAATGTTCATTGCGATACATGTTACATATTGCAGCACACGCCCGAGTGAGAGCAATAATTCTAGCACAAGACCTCCTCTGTAAAGCTAAATGGATGACTTATAGAGGGCTTTTGAAGTGTCACCTATAGAAAATATAGGGTACTGAAGTTTGTCGCCATTTCATGGGCACACACAAATTTCAGGTTTGACATGTTGGGTATCTATTAACTCTACAAACCCATTTTTTATATTTTACCAAACATTTTGGTAATCAGCTGTGGTTGTTTGCCCTATAATTCACTTAGTGGAACTACCACTATTTTATTTTCTAAGGCACAGGTGTCAAACTGGCGGCCTTCCAGCTGTTGCCAAACTACAAGTCCCATGAGGCATTGCAAGATTGACAGTTACAAGCATGACTTCCAAAGGCAGGGGCATGATGGGACTTGTAGTTTAACATCTGGAGGGCCACCAGTTTGACACCCCTGCTCTAAGGTGTCTGCTTTCTGAAAATACATAATGTTTGGGGGGTTTATGTAATATTCAGGCCTAAAATTATTTTTTTAAACGTGTGCAAAAAACGCAAAAATGGCTCTGGCAGCAAAAGGGATAATAGGGAAAAATATAATTTTTTTTAAATTCTGTTTTATAAAATGTTGTGCATTCAAAAACAACCAATTAGTGAATTGCATATTGCAGTAGATTACAGAGATTATTAGTGGTTTAAGACCTCATACTCATTCACATGAAGGAGGCTGATATCTGTGTGCCCTCTTCCAGTAGCTTCCAGGTTTCGATAACCTCCTTGTGCACAGACCCCCCACTGCCACTGACCAGGGTTGTGGGAAAGAAGCTGTTGTTCTCATCAACTTGGAGATAAGGTACTTTGGCAAGGCACACCGCATGTTGAGGGCAGGTGGCCTGGTATGGTCATGGGGGGACACATGTTGTAGACTCCTTTTTTGAGATGAGACTGAGCACAGGAGCATAAAAAGTAGTGCTATCTCCGGAGTTGGGGTTACAGTGTCTATTGTAAATGGCAAAGACCAGTGTCCAAAAAGTCCTTATCGTATAGCAGTCCCACCAGTTGTACAAATAGAAGCCCCTCTCAGGGAAAGGCTACGGTTTAATTACAATAGGGCATGTGCATATCTACAAATCAAAAAACATCCTTATAGCAAAGTAATTATGCAGTTTCTGGATCATAATCCATATATAAATTAAGTCAGGGAAGTTTTTAAACTCCAGTGTAAACATAGAAGTGGTCTAATACATAAAAAGTGGAAAGCCATTTCAAAAGTGTGTGCCCCCTTGCCGTAGCTAACAAAGTATTGTCAAACTGCTGTGTGTATACAGTATTATCAGAATATACTGAAGGTGTTTTGAAATGTAAGAAACATTGACAGTGGGTATCATTCACAGATGTGTCAGGATATAGATGAATGTGGAAGTGGAAGCAAAGTGTGTCCTGCCAACACTGTCTGCACAAACACTAAAGTAAGTATGCTCATATTTGTTTTATTTGCAGCATGTTCTGCAGTCACTCAAATCACAGTCAAGTAGTATATGTTTCATCATTTAAGAAATGGAGTAAGATTGTGAAGTTGTAGGTAGAATGGAAAATTAAAGACATATGATTTGATTTCTAATGTGACCAAAATAAGTGTTGTAAGCGATATTTCTCCACAAACATTGACCATGCAAGAGAGTCTGCATCATGAGAATCCATACAGAGAAAGTGAAGTCTCAGAAGTCTGTGAAAAATAAAAATAATATAGGATAGTAGGAAAGGTGATGAAAGGCAATGGAGGCAAGTTTAAAAATGACAAGAGAAAGGTAGACATCTGTACTTATGTAACCACTGTAAATTCTGGAAATCACATTTATTGTTGTATTTTTTTCTTTTCCTAGGGTTCATACAAATGTGCAGCCTGTAAAGCAGGGTCAGGAGGTAATCAGAATTCTGCCTGTAAAACAGAAAGAAGGTGCCCAAATGGAGAGATTAGCAAGTGTCATGAAAATGCAGATTGTGTTATGGACAGGGATGGAACCGTAGCATGTGTGGTAAGAAATTTGTTTCCTGGAACTTAGTAGAAAAT
Organism: Staurois parvus; assembly: GCF_062004578.1. Lineage (NCBI taxonomy): Eukaryota > Metazoa > Chordata > Amphibia > Anura > Ranidae > Staurois > Staurois parvus. The sequence goes on along the minus strand of NW_028318484.1, from coordinate 84,709 downwards.
GGCAAGGTTAACAAGGGCAAAAACAGAACCAATTTAACCAATAGGCATTTATAGCCATCCTACTAAAGTATCCATATGTAGACATGATTTGTCTGTGATCCAATAAATTCCCAAACTATTCATATGACAAGCTGATCATGATGAAAGTGTAAAGTTGCAGCAATGAAGCACTGACCATTGAGAAGTTCCTTTTTCAGGATAATATAACATTCTCTGTTGATCAATTCAAGGTATATACATTGGGGTTGATTTACTAAAGCTGAAGCACTCAGATTCTGGTTCATCTGTGCATGGTAGCCAATCAGCTTCTAACTTCAGCTTGTTCAAATAAGCTTTGGCAAAGAAAGCTGGAAGCTGATTGGTTTCTCTGCAGAGTTATTCCAGATTTTGCACTCTCCAGTTTTAGTAAATCAACCCTAACATATTGATGCTATGTAGAGAAGAAAAGTAGATAAACAGGGCCCTATGGAAAAAAAAACTACAAGGTATTTTTTTTAGACGTAACGGCTAATGAAAAAACATAAATACCAACAATTAAATGTTTGCTAGGAGGGAACATATTACTTTTGTTATTCTCTAGACCCTACAGGTTACCACAACCCTTCAGGCTATCACAGTGGAGAAGACTTACAATTAGCAAAATAACAGCTTGAACAGACTTAACATCAGATCTGTATAATAAAGTTGTTTCAACAATTGTGTTAGGAGTTAAAAACATCTCATGAATTTGATCATCCCCAAGGATACTTAAAGCTTATTTCCAAGTAGATAATAAAAAATGCTAATACTTTAACACTCAGTTGTGTACTTATTAAAAATCAGTACATTTATTACATGTAAAAAATCAAAAATGGGAATGCGCTAAATTATATCAAAAATTCATATGCTGTGCAAAAAAGTTCAAACACCATAAATTCAACATATGTAAAATTCCCCAGTGAAACAATCCATAAATTATTATTAGTGCAAAAAGTCCAACTCCCCAAAGAAATTTCTTCTTAAACGTATAAATACACTGGTATAAAAAACGACAGGATAAAAGGAATGGACGAGCCCCGCTCACCGCGGACACCTCGCCGACAGCCACAGGGAATGTCCTGACGTCATCCAATAGGCTCCGCCCTACGCGTTTCATCACTCTGACGTCCTCACAGAGCGGCATGGATACAGACGTCAATTCAACTCATATATACCACTCGCACTCTGCATAGCGGTACTTCTTAACCAATAGCAGCGGCGCTATAATGACACACCGCCGCTCAATTGGTAAGGATACAAACACAAAGGCAAATCTATAACAGCATATATAACAGCTTATTCATATATTTTAACATACAAGACATATATTAAGAAGAGTGAACTACATTTTAAATCAAAACATTCACTTAAAAGGGGTTATCACTCAATAGCAAGCCCTGTAAAGGGGAACTCTATAACCTAACATTCAAAAAAGTGAATTTCATTACTAACCAGTACTAACCAATACAGTACTGGTTAGTAATGAAATTCTCTTTTTTGAATGTATCCATGTCGCTCCGTGAGGACGTCAGAGTGACGAAACGTGTAGGGCGGAGCCTATTGGATGACGTCAGGATGTTCCCTGTGGCTGTCGGCAAGGTGTCCGCTGTGAGTGGGGCTCGTCCATTCCTTTTATCCTGTCGTTTTTTATACCAGTGTCAGGTGGACACTTGACTTGTGAGTAATATGAGATTTTAAATAAATACAAACAGTTTTTACTTACTGCACCATCATGCCTTTCCTTTATTTCTGAGTGGTATTGCCATATATTTGGAGGATGATCGATATATAAAGGGTCCTGGCCATATCTCAGAGTGGCTGCAGAGTATTGCTCCTGGTATCTGGATGATTTCAAACTACAGAGTGTTGCTTCACGATTTGGATTCTCTCATCGCTCCCAGAGCAAATACGCTTGTGCTGATTTATAATTTGATCAGCATTGAGCTCTGGTGAGTTTATTCCATTCATCTGGTGGTGGATTGAGCACGGTGTATTTATACGTTTAAGAAGAAATTTCTTTGGGGAGTTGGACTTTTTGCACTAATAATAATTTATGGATTGTTTCACTGGGGAATTTTACATATGTTGAATTTATGGTGTTTGGACTTTTTTGCACAGCATATGAATTTTTGATATAATTTAGCGCATTCCCATTTTTGATTTTTGATTTTTTTACACCAATATTTGGGTTAGAGGTTTGCTGCTTTATAGGATTGATATTATTGTTTGGAGCTTTCTTTTTCTTTTTTGTGTTTTTTTGACATTTATTACATGTATTTACCTAAACTGCAGCCCTCAGACTAGAAGAGGACCATTGGTTGAACAAAATAAAATACTGAATTTCTAAACATAATTCCTTGTGGTATGAATGTACAATACAGTGTACAGATTTAATCAGTCTCAGAAATGTAATGTATAGTGCAGCAGATTGTGGTACATGGTGTGCCTATATGTTGATAGCTATCAGGAGAAAAGTGTGCTTGCACTGACAGCTAGCAAAAAAAGGTGAATGTGTACAGTGAAGAATAGTGGAGTGTGGATGTTGACTGTTCCAAGTAACTGTAAGACCGCCAGGTTCTTCTGGGCAACGCTAGGCACCGTGGATGAGGTCACTTGTCCTACACATGGGGTACCCTTGCTGTGTTGTGCTTATCAATGCCCTGGGAAAAGACAAGGACCACTTTCAGGGAAGGTCCACCATAAGGCAGTCCTTCAGCTTAAAGATGGCCATACACCGTGAACACTGAGTGAATAAACTGGACTCCAGTTAACTCTCCTGTGTCAATGCACACTTTGATTGCAACTGTTTGCATTTAGGAGGGATACAATCTGAGCCTATGCCCACTCCACCCATCCAGCACACCTCTGTCACCTCACTCCCAGTGGCAGAATGGGGCTCCGATGTGCACCAAGCGAGGACCTCATGTGTGCACTTTTTTACTCTCCTGTACCTGGCGGCTAGGCTGAAGAACTCAAGGACAGTGATCTGATCCCATTGCTATGGGAGAAGGACCACTGGGGAAGGGAGTCACAAGTATGCCTCACCTGACAAAGGTACCATGCCTCATGACAGGCTCCTTGTGAAGGTTACTAGAACTCCATTACCCTTGGAAACTACTTGTTTTAATTCTGTACCATGTTAGCTCTTGCAGAGCTATCTTCATACCTCAATGTGCTTTAACTGACCGAAACTGAAGATGATATGTACAATACTTACTTTCATACACCCCCGAATAACTTCAGACCAAGCAAGATAACACTTCAAGACTTTACTGTAAAATTGTCATGACAGTTACAACAGAGCAAAACATCCTTACCCTAACTAAACCTGACTCTAGCTGTGACTGCCCAGCATACCAGCACAGGTGGAGCTCATATAGGCCATAGTGGCGGTATCCCCGATACTGTTGTACGTTTGAGTCAGTGTCTTCTTCTCAAGCAGCAGCTCTTTGGAACTCAAGGCTTGGCCATGCTATTGGATTAGGAACCCTGTCCCTTTTATAAGAACACAGGACCCAAAAATACCATGTGACTTAGACTGGGAACAGTAGCAAAAGACACTAACCCCTGGCTAGAGCAGTCATGATATCTAGCTTGCAGTAGGTAACATGCCTACAAGTGCAGTGGCAATTAAAAAAGAATTGTATATGTGTAGTGATGGTCAGTGAAGCCTGTGGGTGCACTGGTGTAGTCAAGAAATACATGTAAGTTAGGCTCCATTCAAGCATGTGCTTTATATGTGCCTGTGGTGCGTTAAAAAATGTACTGCAGTTGCAGCTTTGAGGCTTTTTCATCAAAATGCAGGTTCTATAGAGTTCAATGGTAGCATACCTAAAGCAGGTGTAAAACACATCTAAATTGCAATGCATCAAAAATGCATAGCACAGATATAAACCAGCCCTTAGGGGAGTATTGTCAAAACTGGAAGTATTCAAACAGGCTTGGGCTGATTATTCCACCTGCACACTGTACAGACATACTCTCTTGACATTTTTCTTTCAACAGTGTCATCCACCTAAATATTGCCAGGGATTCAGTGTGGGGAAGGATACAGCAGTTCACAGAAAACCAACCATGCATGTTGGTATTGCAAAGACTTGTGGCTAGGCTGAAAAGCACCCACTCTCACTTTCTGGTTTTAGCTTTGATATACAATGCAGTCAAAGGTATTACTACCTAAAGAATTTTAACTTACTACCATTTTTTTTTCAAAGTCCACAGAGTTGAAACTATATTTTTGATTTATGACTTAGAATATTATTCTAAATATCGAAACAAACACAAGTGGCATGGACATATTTGTTGGTAGCCCTTAGAAGAAAAAAAAAACTCAATATTTTCACAATGATCTTCCCAGCAGCCTAATTCAATTAATTAGCATTATAATGAATAATTATTTTGATGTACCAATCAAGTTTTTTGTTTGTGTACAGGGTTTTATTTTAAACCTTTTTGAATCGGTGTTATCATTTGGTTAATGATGTTTACTTGGTAAATATAATATAGCTATTAATTTTTTTTTTACAAGTATTAAAGTGATAGCCTAAGCCTTTTTCACTGTTGTTTCCCATATATGTATTGCATTTGAAAGCTGGGTACTATTTTATTGCACATATTTTGGATGCCGGTGCAATTTCTAGATTGGCAGTACCTGTTAATTGATACAGGTGTGTTTAATTACAAAAACAGGAGCATCACAAACTTGGAATGCAATGATTTCCTACAATTTTGAGAAGGTGCAAATAAGTTTGTCCAGTCCATTTTTGGGGTCTTGCATAGAATGTGTCAGATTTGGCTTTTTTGTTTTTCCACTTTTGTGTGTCATACCAATACAAACAAAAGAGATAAACATGAGAATGCCTTAACATTTGTAATTGCAACAATTTTCTGGGCGAAGTGGTGCATTATCAGAAATGCAGGGGTGCGAATAATCGCGTCCATGAATATATATATATATATAGATATAGATATAGATATAGATAGATAGGCAGATAGACAGACAGATAGATAGGCAGATAGATAGGCAGATAGATAGATAGACAGACAGACAGACAGACAGATATACCATTTACGTGTGTCAATTTCAACTTATTTTACAGAAAAATAAAATTATTTCGGAGAAAGTACCAATAATTTTGGCTACAACTGTAACTGAAGTATTCACACTTCTTTAAGCGATATTTTGCCAGATTTTTTGCTACATTAAAGTACTTGAAATTTGCACTTATCTCTTATTCAGTGTCCACCACCCTTTAAATGTGGAGTACACTGGGCAGTCAATCAGATTAAAATAATAGAATATATGAAGAATACTTCTTCACATTAGAAAGTGTGATTTATTGCACATTGAAGATACAAGTTATGACTAGATTGTTTACTTGGTTTTTATTCTGCTAAATTATATTCAATACATGCATATTTTTTCACAGTGTAAAGTTGGATGGGCAGGAAATGGACTGATGTGTGCCAAGGACACAGACATTGATGGATTCCCAGACGAAAAGCTGAGATGTTCTGATTTGAGATGCAAAAAAGTAAGAGACAAAAATATAACTACATCCATAGTATCCCAAGGAATTGCAATGATACCCAATTGTGAGGGAAGGACCAGCAAGGTCAAAGGTCTTTTGTGATAAATTAGCTGACTCTTATTCATTATTGGAAAATTCGATTTTACTAAACTGCAAGCCTGTGCTGGGAAGGATGCTCTTCTGTCTTCAGCGTAGATTTACTACAGGGATCCAATCCCTTGAAAATGACATTGCAAGGCACATGCTCGGGTCTCTGCAGTCAACCAAAAGAAAAACTGGATGCTACTGTAGGTCAGTAAGTGAGCCAATCCCATTCCTGAGGGCTGTGCCTCTCTACCTAGGGATCTCCATGGTAGATGTGTGTGTGTTGGGGGGGGTAACCACATCACCACTCACCATAGTGTACAACTGGCATCACAGGCAAGAATGACCATGGTAGAGATCGTGACATAACCATTCTGTCTCTACACCTCATCCAATTAGAGAACACTTGGCATTCAGTGAGAAAATACAAAGCATTCTCTGAATGAGGCCCATGCCAAGCAGATGATCTCCTGTGTTCACAAAGCAGTATGGCAGCCCCTGAGCACAGAATCCTAAACCTAGCGGAAATTACTGTAGTAGCAGTGACTACTTCATTGATTTCCAGCTTCTACTGGAATCGGCCAGGTATGTTATATACATTCTATAGCAGTGCATACTAGAGTGAGAGTGATTGTTTTATCGTTAAAAGTAGCTTACATACAGCAGCTCCCCTATCTAACTCATTACAGTTTTCAGAAAAAAAAAAAGGCGGTAGTTTATATCATTAACTCATGTCATTGAAGACAGCATTGTCTTCCAATTACTCATCCCACCTATGTGTGATGCCTAGGTTTTGGGAAGGTTAAAAAAAAAACCCAAAGATTTCTTCCTCCCCTCCTCCAGCCCCAAAGACTTCTCTTCCTTGGCCTAATCATGGCACCATCTACCACCGTAGAACTGGCACAGCAGATCTCTTCAACTGGCTCTGCATTGCTCAAGAGTATAGGTCTTTTTCAATGTCACTACCACCAACAGTACCCCTTGTGATCAACAGCCTCTGCCTGCAAGCTGATAAGCAGATGCACTGCTAAAATTGTAACAGATCTTTTAGCACCCCAAAAGAGTAATAAATATGCATCCTTGTACCCATAAAATATGCTTTAATTGCTGTGCCACAAGCAAAAGTTTCACAGACATGCATAAAGCTCTGCACAATCGTTTAAAAAATTAAACACTTTCATTACAAATGCTTTTGCGCTCACTAAAACTAGACAGAGAGCTAACACTTTGACTCTACCTTGAAGAATTAAAAAATTAAATTAATTTATACAGGAACTGTTTAGCAACCAGCAACTGTTGGCACAATTAACACTTTTGTCAGAAGTATGTAATGTACAATATAGTGTATAAAGGACAGCTGCATGTAAGTGGCAGAGTTCAATGCAAAGAGTTTCTTAAAGGCCAAGTTTAGATAATTAATCAGCACAAGGGACTGTGCTTATATTTAAACTGAAGCAACCTTGTGCTGGTGCCAGCTGTCATAGTTGAAATCCTCTATCCTCTGCCCCACACTATACCTCCACAGCCATAGGATTTATTAGAGCCAAGGAACCTGTCACAGGCACTTACAAAAAGGGCAGACTATATTGTTCACCACTGCTACTGTTGCCTCTGTGGCATATTTAAGGTAGATTTCCACTGTTTGGGGTTTTATATATCAATCTTTTGTCAGGCATCTGGTTTGGGCATTGCATTTCTGCAAAGTGAGCGCTGACTGGGTAGGATGCTGAAGGTGCAAATCCTACTGGCATGGTGAAGGATGTCTTGAAAGCCTTAAACAGCAAGAACTGCGCTATGAGACTTAGGGCATAGGCAGACAAAGTTTGTGCCATTATCACACAATCTTTCCATGGTGTTTATAGGTTTTTATTGCCGTTTAATGTGTATATACACTGTATCTTGTTATCCATACACTCCATATCATTTTGCTTGATAAAGAGATCCTCTGTAGGTTCTGAAACTTTGCATTTTTTTATGTGACATGCCTGATTAACACTAATAAATGCAGTTTTCCAAGAAGACTGTGATGTGCTGCGTACACACACAGCACCTCAATCTTTCATTTTAGAGGTGTTTCTCACTGTAGTATTTTTTTGGGGGAGGTGATTGTAGCCGTATTAGTGCATTTTGGACAGAAACAATTGAGTACTGTCCGTGATACTTTTTTTATTTGCACTAACATACAATTTTGAGCCAAGCTTTCGGGGTATGTCCCCTTCTTCAAAGTCCAAGCAGTACTGTTACAAATCACAAAATGTAAGCAGAATGTTAGAAGGGATGAAAAATCCTAGCTTATAAAAAAACTATGGCAAAAGGGAAGGGTGTAGATGTGACATCTGATGAACACTAGGTAGCAAGCTGTAAAGGGCAGTTCCAACTGTGTATGCTGCACACTTCAAACTTAAAAGGCCTTTGCAGGACAAAACCAAATAGAATTTCCCCCCATCCAATATATATGTAAACCCTAAAAGACTAGTCACCCAAAGCAAAAGCCCGCTTGCTGATAATACTGAAACTTTAAAGTCCTAAGAAGGAAAGTTAAGTCTATAGAACTGTGAAAGTAGGGGGTATATAAGGTTATGTAGCCCACCACACTGCAATCCACAAGATAAGAATGTATCACGATGTATCTAATCCTACACTTTAGGCAATTCTGTAAATTTTTCTATATTCTGACCTAACCTTTTGCTATCCTGATTTTGATCTGAATTGTGTTTGCTTATGGCCTGATTGCCTCTCCTTTATAATAATCTGGCTGTAATTGACCCTGTATGTGTATCTGCTAATAATTTTGGTCTCTTTAGGCCTCGTTCACACGGGGTCTATTAATGTGTACTCCTTGCAAAAGCCATATTTACTCACATGGGGATGCACAGGTGTTATGTGCATCCCTATGCAGGCAGTTCTGTTGATGTCTATTGGGATGCAGAAGCTGCACTGACACAACTGCTGCTCTCGGACAACTGGCCCTAAGCATAGACAGTGTGCATTCAGGGCTGTGCACCCACACAAATGTTAAATTGGGAGAAATGGCTGTGTCCATGCAGCTACTGCACCCCAACAGACATCAGAGAGATGGGCCATGCAGGTACACATGGCCCTTGCACAGGGTATGCAGTGATACAGATTGTGTGAATGAGGCCTTACTAAACTATCCTTCTGCTTACCAATTTTACCCTACTTATCAAGCATGACTTATCACTGTTTTGTTCAGTTCACTACAATTGTGGTTTGATCCTTTTTCTCTGCTGTCTGAATATGTTGCTGACCTTTGGCTTGTTCTCCTAAAGGTACTTCCACCTGACCACTTTGAACTCTTCCTGCTCTGCTTCACTTGAATTGCTGATGCCTAGACCATCTTCCTATGGTTTCTATTGTTTAGTGCCTGTACGGTCTGCTTTTAAATTGTTGGACTGCCTGTAGGTCACCTTTCATCTCATCACCCTGCCATCCAGCTACATGATATGCTGTGCTGTGGCAATGACCCAATTAAAAGCAACTATATCAAAGTAAGATACAATATCCATTAAATCACAGGGCTTAGTAAATGAGGATGAATGTCATCTGAGTCAGATGCTTATGAGTTTGACTTTGCTTATGAATAATTTAACTTTTACTTACATTAGACCGGTAATATTAAACAGAGAAATATAGAACTAAAGGCACTTTTATTCTTATTTTGGATAGAGTAAGGGAAGGTTATAAGCCCTGTTTTTTTTCTTTTTGCCCTCTGTATCCTATTGAGGAGAATTATCCTTCACTTATGCTCCCATGGCCAAAACAGGAAGTAAGTGGAAATTCCTCCAACATGAGGGTATCCCTAGTTGTCATGAGGGTCACCAAAACTAGTGTCCCCATTGGAATATTTCACCTCCATTACTTTTCTGGTGACAGCCCAAAATTTTGGATTTTCTTTCACTGATAACAGTAAATAGGACAAAAAGGGAGGGTGAATCTTCCTAACTGGGAACAGGTGTTCCAGTCCCTCTCCAATCTATCTAAACTAAAAAAAAAAAAATTCTGCATTTAGTTATACTTTAATTTTAAAATATCAGGATCATATATTAGGGGTGCTCTAACTGTGGTCTTCCAGCAGTACACTTGCCCTTAGAGAAACTCTGTAAACCAGTTCTGAAGATCTGCAGCAGTTGTCCAAAGGTGCTGTTGCCCCATCTGCCTAGCAGAGCACCAGCACATCCCTTGGGAAGTACAATGCAAAGAATTAATATTTTAAAGTATATAAAATGTCTTGTCTTGAAATCCGTGAATAAAAACACCACATGCCATATTCTATAGACAAATTACCAACCAACTAAGCAGGGAATTTGTAGGGTGTCAGAAAGTACAGGCATCAACAACAGATCTCTAAAACGAATGTTTGTACCATTAAAAACCATAACTGCATAAAATTTAAATATAAACAGTATCAAATGTATATAAGATTTATTTTTATGTATTATTTACATATTTTATGGAATTGTGGTTTTAAAATGAGTATATGAAAATCGTTAATTGTGTGGAAACAGCATGCCTTCCATGACTCAGATGACAGTGATCAGGCCTGGTGATATGTTTCTTTGGTACACAGATCTGTATTGTAAAGGGGAAGGGGTGTAATTTAGGCTTCAGTGCTTCAGGTCTACTCTGCTGAATTAGTAGATACTTGCTTTAACCCTTTCGCAACCACTAACATAATTGTTACATTGGCAGAAGCGTTGGCATGTAAACAATATTACATCGGAGCAGTGCATTTCTGTCAAGGCACCCTTTTAAAAATCTTTAAAAATCTTGAGGCATCCCGTTCTAAAATGTAAAAAAAAAATAAACTAACAGTTTTACATAATACAACAGCTTCTACACATGTAGGACACTCAACGTTAGAGGAGATCTATTCTTCCAAAGCAAATAAACCTTTGCACCCTGGTACTAACTAGTATTCCAATGTTTCTCTTGTCCCTAAGTTTCTCTTCCTCACTCAGCTAATGTGATCCCAGTGCTAATAGAGAGGGGTAGGGAACAGGCAAACAAGGATGCTGTGCAGGAGCTTGGCCTCTTCCTTATCAACCAATGACGTCACTAGTTGTTAGGATGCCTGTGGCTGAAAAGTTGTAACAGTGAACCTGAGAAAACCTGTGGCTTTGTTTAACTAAAAGGCAGGCTTGATCCATCCATAGGCTTGTATGCAGTTTTTGGAAAATGGTTAGGCATTTTACCAAGGCACCCCTAAAGAAACCTGAAGGCACCCTAGGGGACCTGGGTACCCTGGTTGAAAAATGCTCCATTGGAGGAAGTGCAGGTATGTAAACAAAAAAGAAGAATTAGTTAACCTTTGCTATGCAGGCTGCTGCCTTTCAAGTAGCAGTGATTGGCTGCACAGGACATTTGAGGAGGGTGTCAGGATTGAGAGCATAAGAAGATCAGTGAACATTAATTTGCTGTATTCCCCTGGTAGCATGAATCCAGAAGTGCTCAGCACTAAACACTGCCAGGTTCAGAGCAGTCAATCTCTGAATAAACTGGTAGTAGAAGAAGCTGATCAAGCACAGTCTGTTTGATCAACTCGAGTTTGGGTACTGATCAGCTTCAAATAATGTCTCCAGAAAAGAGAACCTGTCACCTGCACTATGCTATCACATACAGTAGGTGGAAGCAAAACAAAGATACATTGGAAAAAAAGATTAGAAAATTAAAGTTTCATAAAATAAATTTTAAAAATGCCCCCCCCCCCCATTTTAAAAGTTCCCTGCCTCCACGTACACGCACATATGAACACAAATGAGCATCAGGTGCCTGTGTGCATGAAAACAATGATTGCCCATACATATCAGGTGTCACTACGCATGCTGGAGCAAGAGCAATAATTTTGTAGCCATAACTCACAGTTATCTCTAAATTTATGAGCTGTAAAGGTTTGTCACCTATAGACAATTCTGGGTACCATAGTTTTTGCCATTTCACCTGTGCACACAAAATTGATCTTTAGCATATTTGGTATCTATGTACGCAACTTCAACTTTTATATTTTACCAAAAATTAGGAATTATGTTGTTGTTGTGTTCACTAAATTTAATTCAAGTGAATTTCTTACTAAAAATATAGATTTGATAAACAGTAGAATAATTGTGCGACATAAAAAATGCTACTGCTATAATTTTATTCTACAGGGTCTCTGCTTTTAAGAAACATTTAGAGGGGAATTTATTAAGGCAAAAGTATTTATTAAGACATAAAGATTTCATTTTCAAAGCTCCATTGAACAAGCTGAAGCGAGAAGCTGATTATTTGCTGATTGCACATCTGCTCCAGATTCTGTCTGTAGCAGTTTTAGTAAAGTCTTCCCTCCTATTAAGTTTTCTGGGTTTAAAGTAATCTTTAAGTCTAAAATGTGTATTTTAACATGTGTGCAAAGGAAAAGAAAAAGGCTTCAGAAGCAAAAGAGCTAAGGCTTGACATGCCTACCTTTAATCTGCTGGCCAGAGGTTTTGTATTTAGGACTATAGAGTGGGGTAGCAATGAGCTCAACGAATGCACCAATTCCAGGGCAAACTCTGAGTAGTGGATAATCAGAGGGAAATCCAGAAGGGAAATCTAGAAAACAATAATCCAAATTATAATTTACAGTGTAAGGAATGGAAATTTTGGAGATTACTGTATATTGAGTCTTTGTGCTAAAAAAAAATATTGTGTTTTTTACTGAAAATAATCTAAAGATTTACAACTATCCCAGAATGCATGAATGAAATAAAATTATCTTTTTTTTTTGTAGCTCCTCTGGCTTCAGAAAATGTGTGATTTCAGAGGTCTTTGGTGAATTTTATGTCTATATTGTACACTTTAGTATTTATAGAAAAAAATGAAAATCTGCCCTGGCATAGAAAGCATTAGTTCATTTTACTTACCTTTTAAAATTAAAATGCTTTCCTTGAGTGGCTTATCACATTCAAAACCATTTATAGTAATTATACTGAGTTATATTATTTAATAAAAAAAGTTCTGTGTTTACCAGGTTATTTTTAATGGACTGAATGTTCTTGCTTACAGGACAACTGTGTAACTGTGCCTAATTCTGGCCAGGAAGATGCTGACGGGGATGGAATTGGAGATGCATGTGATGATGATGCTGACGGAGACGGGATACCAAATATTCAGGTTCAAAAGTTTGTCTTCTACAGGATGATTGTTAACACAGTTGAATAAGGAAATTAAATCTGTTTTATTTTCCCTTATTCTGATGCATTGTTATATTAGTCCAGTAAAAGAATGAGTCAGCTCAATGTCAGACCATGCTGTTCTATTGTTGATTAAAGGGGGCTTATCCATAAAATACAATGTAATTTTCTTATAATTTATGCAAGGTTGTTCTAGGTTTAATTTGAATAATAAAGTGTTAAGAAAATTACTTTATGCAATATTTAACTTAATTCCAGTAAGCTCAAGAAGCGCCACATGTGACCAAAAGGCATTGATAACTGGTATCTGTTGAATGAGTGGATCATTGTGTATACAAGGTCCAAATCCCCTTCTGCAGAATCCACATGACCAATGTCTCACCACTGTTGATTTGACTGGAAGATGGAGGTAGTCTTATTAACAGCATATCTAAAAGCAAAACTACTTATTTTTTTCTAGTTCTGATAAGTGTGGAGAGGGATTAGAAAACCTGTCAGTTCTTAATTGCTTTCTAGGTGCCCATTAGGGAAAGTAACCCTCACTATTTGTCCTGTTTATCTTTACCAATGAGTTGTATTTTTATTGTGTTTATGATTTTATAATTGTATATTTACTTTTAGAAGCAATCTACTTAATTACTTGTTTACCAATGAGAATGAAAATTAGAGAAAATTCCAAATTTTGGGCTGTCACCAGATAAGGTTTAGAAGGGGGACCAATGGGGGCATTAGTTTTGGTTACCCTGGTGACATCCAGGGGTTCCCTCATTTTGGAGAGATCTCCTCTCACTTCATGTTTTGGCTATGGGTCAGGAAGTGAAGGGAAACCTCCATAATGAGATGCAGGTGGGAAAAAAAAGAAACCTGAGAGATTATAACCCTCCCTTACACTATACAAAAGAAAACAGTTTTGCTTAGTTCTATCTAAAGTGAAAATGACGACGGGCAAGTTGTTCAACACTTTCTTTCTATTGGTGCAGGATAACTGTGTCTATGTTCCCAATGTGGATCAGAAAAATGCAGATCAGGATAATTTCGGTGATGCTTGTGATAACTGTCGTAATGTGAAAAATGATGATCAGAAGGACACTGACAAAGATGGAAAAGGAGACATATGTGATGATGACATAGATGGAGACAGTATGTTTATATCATTTTTATAGTTGTACTTTTTTGTTTCTGTTTTTTGGTTGCACACTTCCTTCAGTGACTGCTTTGGATTAATCTGATTTTAAGTATACACTTTGATTAGAAATATTGCTTACAGCTTTATGAACCTTCAAAAATACACAAAGCACCCAAAAGCTTAAATTTCTGAAATAAATTATTTCATAAATTCTGTGGTCAAGAATCATCCTTCAGACCAGATGAAAAAATTAACAAAATCAGTTTATGGATATAAAAAATGTAAAATATGACAGACTAAACTTACTTAAAAATGCCGGCAGGTATAAAGTCAAGGTATCTAGAGATGCCTGTATATACCTACAGTAGCATCTGTGCTGTATTGCCATATCAAACCCTGTATCACTCTGATTGGGAAAGCCCCTTTGCTCCCTGATAGTGTCAGAGGTAGCTGTAATGTCATGCCCACCACATATTCCTATTGGCCATTATTGTGGGCTGCCTCAAAGCCATAAAGGAAAGGGCAGAAAGCAGCAAGGGCTTGGCAAACAACAACCAGCTGGTTGAACTGGATGGGCATGTGTCTTTTTTCAGCCTGACAAAGTCAGGCAATAGATGATACAATTTTCTTTCACGTAACCACGAGTTGCAGGAAAGAAAATTCCTTGACAGTCATTGTTGATGGTGGAATTCCTCCTGCAGAGCTATTGTGTTCTCCTGATGGGGTGAGCAGAGACGCTGGCAATAATTGCATGAAGAGTCTGACAGGCTGGTTGTACCCAAGTCGTACAGCAATCGAATTGGGTACAATTAGCCTGCTCATAGATGGTTCCAATTTCTGCCGCTCCCTGCTGAACCAGCCTAGATTCAAACAATATATGGCCGGCTCAACTATGTAACACTACCGAGTGCCATAGCTTTGTCCATTACAATGGCCATAGTGGCAGAGTTTTAGTGGATGCTGCAGGTATGCAGCAATCGGCCTGGGAAGAGTTTGAGAAGGGTTTGTTTTAAGTCTGAAAAACCAGAACCTAGTATTGAATCCCATTGAAGCCTACAGGAGGAAAGCCTTGTTAGTTTGTTCTGGCCACTTTTAAGGATAATAGGCTAGGTAATTGTGCAGGGGGAAGATGGGCATTGGGCATTCCAATGAAAAAAAAAAAACATAAAAAATACCGTACAATGGAAAAGGGTCTTTTCATGCAGGTTTGAGGGCAACATTATAAACACAAAAATCCATTAAATATCATGTGTGGGGAATGCTTTAAATTTGCACAGGTGTCCATAGACATACACCGCTCTGGAAAGCCAAGCCCCACCTTACCCCTCACAGGATTTTAATTGACTGCAACAGTAGCCGATGGCTCTACTGCCCTCAGGAAGTTAGAGAAGCAATACTGGAGATGGGGCAGTGGCTTCGGAGCCAGCTACGTGTTTAGGGTGGGTGGGGGATGGGGGGGGGTGTAGTAGGACAGATAGCGGAGTGTTTTTTTTACCTTAATGGCAGCTTTGCAAGAAAAGTGACATATGTCACAACATAAAAACGCAAGAATGATGTGCTCTTTATTTTACTAACAAAGTACTGTATCTTTTATGGGAGGCGTGAACATTTTTGGAAAGTGTAATTCAAATAATGAGACTACTGTGCTTCTTTATTTAAATGTTTGTATACAGTTGTGTCAAGGAAAACACTGTTGATGATATGCACTTTTTTTTCAGAAATTAAGAATGCTGTGGATAACTGCAAAATTGTCCCAAACACAGACCAGAAGGACACAGATGGCGATGGTGTAGGTGATGCATGTGACAGCTGTCCCACTATTCGCAATCCAGACCAGGTAGGCTATAAAGCTTTAGAAAAACTTAAAATACATTGAGAAAACATAATTGCAACATCAATGTTCTTTCTTCTGGGCCCTAAGCACAAAGTTCATAGAAATCCAACACTTCTATTGTCTTTGCAGCCTCCCGCCCTTCCCTCTTTAACCGGCTAGATCACTGGTTCTGTGGGCATGGCAATGACAGTGGGAGCACACAAAGTAGAGCCAGCAGTACAGGCCAAAATTACACCACCACAGAAGTGTATTTAATGTAGTATGGCAGCAGTGCGTGAGCTATTTCAGCTCCACTGCATTATAGCTGCACTCCGTGCATTTGTATACATTTGTTTGGTCATGTGAATTCCTTACTGCCAGAGCAGGTGTGCCTTGGAGCGCACATTCTATGTGAGCAATAGTGAGCTTCTGGGGCCACTGCCATCTGCCACCGTCATCACATCCAAGATGGCAGCAAACAGCAGCAGTCTTAGGTCTGTTTGACCACAAGCAATAATGAAGATTTTCAGAATAGCTTGCAATCATTTTATTGAGGGCACATACATATGATTTTCTAATAAACATTTTTTTTAAAAATGAACCATCTTGAGATTGAAGGGTCCTTTAAAGGTTAAAAACACAAATGTAGCTCAGTTAAATGAAATAGGAAATCATTACCTTATTCACTGGATCGGGTATTAGAAATGTTCTGTACTGCTATGCAACAAAGTGCTGCTTCCTGAGCTATAGTCGGATTGAAGTATATGGAAAGAAAAAGTGAGCGCCTGGAGTAAGTATGAACGAGCGACTATGCACATAAATGGGTAACCAAAAACACCATAAATAAGAACATCTAAATAAATTTGCAGAGCGCTAATAAAAAAGGTTAACAAGTATAATGTCTGAGACAACAATATATCAGCTCATATATATTCCAATGAAAGGGGGTGCAATGAATAAAATATATATTGATGAATAAATAAATAAATGTATGAAGATCAATGATCAAGTAAAAAGTTCCAATCGGGTGACTGCGGTGAATCCTGATCCAGCAAAAGGTGCTAGAGTGGTGTGAGAAATGCGCACTCACCGGACGCGCATATTGATTGTGCCTTATGGAGGTAAATACAGGTGTCATCTAATGGGGCCTGGAGCTGAGAAGGTCTTCCCTTTGGGGGATGGGTCATCAAATGTGAAACCAGTATGCCAGGTGTCAGGGTATCCTAATTCCTTCTGGGAGTGGTCATATATCACCAAGTATCCATGAAGCGTGGTAGCCCGTCCAATGGGTCTGCAGATTTAAAGTGCTCTCCCAAGAAGTGGGAACAGGAATACTCCCATAGTGTAGTAAGTTATAATATCTTTATTATAGATGCATCAAATCAATATCAATAGGATCAAGTGGATAAAAATAGATAGCAGTATGACTGACCATCTAGTGTTAAAGATGGCCGCCGGAGCTCCACGTTGCTCCGGCGGCGTGACGTCGCGCCATGGCTCTTCCTGTGGCATATCGTGTACAAACATGTCCTCAGAGGGGGGTCGCCAGGAGGATCCACACCACGGCGTGACGTCACGCCGCCGGAGCAACATGCAGCTCCAGCGGCCATCTTTAACACTTGATGGTCAGTCATACTGCTATCTATTTTTATCCACTTGATCCTATTGATATTGATTTGATGTATAGTCGGATTGAGTTTTCTTAGTACTGTGTCACAGGAGCTGATTTATGGAACCTGGAAAAAAGAAAATTTTTTGTTGCATATTTCAATAAAATGTACAGTGAAACCTGATTAGTTGTTGATGGAAACAACTCTAATGTGATGCTCATGTTCTTTTTTGGTCCCCAGGTTAGGTACTCAGGGACATTTTGTGTGTAATGTTGACTAATTGCAGTGCGCTCAACATCACTTCCCCGTACCTTCCCTGATAGAGTATCCTTACATTTTATGCCAACCTTTTTATGGGTTCTGTATACAGTATCTGTTCTTGTCGCTAGGAGTCATTAACACTTAAACCCCCTTCCAACACTAAACATTAACTATTGGTTTGTCTTTTAAAATGTAACTATCACTTCAACACTTATTTCAACCTGTAAAGTAAGCCAATAATACCAATAATAATGTCAATAATACTGAAACTAACAATAATACTTCCCAAAGTCAATGTTTCCTCCTAGCAACAGTTCAGTCCAACAAACATGTTATACTAACCTGCCCCTGTGTAATGGTTTTGCACATGGCAGCCCAGATCATCCTTTTCTGGGATCCCCTGAGAGTGTCCATTAAACTTAGATATATTGCCCAACCGCCTGCATGTCAGAACTAAAGTGAAAATAACACCAACTTGGTATATGTGGAGGTGGTGGGGCATGTGGATACATACTTTAGTGGCAAAGATTTCACAACACCAGTTTTGGGAATTTTGGACTTTGAAATTGTGGTTGGACTTTTTGCACTGTTAGGGAAATATCTATATATGCACCATATTCACGCTAAATAGAGAGCATGGAATTTATATATATATATATATATATATATATATATATATATATTTGTTTTTAATTGGTTTAATTTTTATGAATTATTTATGAATTGCTTGGCTGGGGGGAACTGAACACAAAAGGGTTTTTTTTACCTTAACGCATAACATGCATTAAAAGACAAGGGAGGATTTTAAAAAACAATAATTCTTGCCTAAGTGACTGCAGCATTGAGCTCAGTTCCCAGGTCCACGCTAAGCAGTCACTGGCTCTGTGATCTGCCCCTCCAGCGGTCAATGGAGCGCAGGGCAGGAGAGGGCATGGGATCAGCTGGCTCAGGCTCTCAGCAGTGCGGTGAGAGACTGAGCCAGCTACAGGTCAGACATCTGGGCAGATCCTGACATTATTGCCAGGATCCCTGCAGAGCTTGGACCTGTTTTGTGACATCAGTTGAAGCAGACTTTAGCCTACTGTCGACTGAACATGGGTCACAGAAGTGCAGAACTAAGTGCTACAGAATTAGGGCCAAAAGAGCTTTGTCCATACTTTTCCTTTAAGGTAAAAAACCTTCTGCTTTTAGAACCCCTTTATTAACCCCTTGGAGCTGGCGCCTACAGGCCCTTTAAGGGTTTCAGAAGCCGGGAGGCGGGACGGGGTTTTAGGGTCATGTGACCGCCGTGATTTGCTGCCACATGATCGCGAAAGAGGAGATCGGGACCTTTCCATGAGTACCGGACATGTGTGCTGTGAGCACGCAGGGCGCGCACTCTCAGCACATTTTTCTTAATTGCACGGAAATGTGCGGACGCTCGGCGTCTAGGCCCAGACGCCGGGAGGCCACACGTTTGCATGCGGCCGGCATGAAGAGGTTAACATAGTAACTGTTTTTTAAATTTCTTTTATTTATCTGTCATTCATTCTGTTTAGGTATTCTTAGTTCTTAACATAGTTTGGTATATTGATTATAAATGTTACATATCACAAAATGGTGGATATAGAAAATGTTAAGCTTTCTTTTATTTTCACTTAGTGATTTGTCCAGTAAGTCTGTTGTTTTTCAATAGAACAAGCTCTCCTGCAGATGTAGCAGTTAGAGTTTTGAGATGAACCATTTACCACCAACAGGAGGGCTTACAATGATCAGCTTTTATTTATGCAAAATGTTTATCCTAAAAGGAAAAAAACTGTTAATGTAACTGCTTATAAAGTGTTGGCTGGATTTTGGCTTCAATTTGTTAGTGTATTTAAATCTGCTAGCAACACTAACACTCCCCCAGATTGACAATGATGTTGTCAAAATGTGCCCCCTGTGCTCCTTCATCCAGAGTGTGGGCATTCTAATACAAGAGGTGTGCTACTGGCCAGATCACTAGGTGAAAACAGAAAGACAATGATTGGTAATCTGCAATATGTTACATTTTTGGGTTTAATACCGCTTTAAGCTGAAACCCAAATTTGAAGAGTTCAAATCTCTGTTCCCAAATAAAATTATTTGGTTGATAGCCCCATGTTTGCCTCTGACTTTAATTGTGTTTCAAGTGCAAAATATTGTGTGCTTCCAGAAAGAATGTGTTCTTATCCTATTTTCTGTCATTCTCAGGCAGATGCGGACCATGACTTAGTCGGAGATAAATGTGATACCAATCAAGATCGGTAAGAAATCCACATATTTATTTGTTGAAATGAACAGAAATGTAACTTGCAAAACATAAAATATATGCTTTATAACTGAACATTGTTTTATTTTTAGGAATTAGAGTCCTTCCCAAATATTATAAAGAGGAAAGTTAATTTGTAGGATTGTCTGTAGAGAGTGTTCAATGCGCCTGTCATACTAGATTCGTGAATATTTTTGACAATTCACATAGATCCAAGAATGGTGGGGAGGTGCCCATAGTGTGTACATTACAGCTATATATATATCCGTGTCCTTTGTACACACGTGTGCTTTGTTTCATTCCAAATTCAAATTTGTATGAAATTTTAGTTATTTAGAAATCCAGATGTATCCAAATTTCCAAATACAATAGTAATAAATTTCAACGGATTCAAAATAAACAATAACGAAATAGAAACTCATTTCTATCATTCAGACATTAGAAGCATCCAAATGAAATGAATGATTCAAATTAATTTGATAATAGCTGGTTGATAAGGAGAGGGAAGGCCAGCCAGTAACGGCATCCTTGACAACCATGACTCATCTGTTGTCAGCATGATTCCCTGTGGAAAGCAGAATAAAAACAAACCAGTGCCAGCATTAAATTTTTGTACGAAGAAAAAAAAAACCCAGCGTGCCCCCTCCAGTGCATGCCAGGCCCTTCGAGTCTGATATGGATTGTAAGGGTAACCCCATGCCAAAATTACAAAAAAAAAAAAAAAAGTGTGGGGTCCCCACAAAATCCATACCAGACACTTATCCAAGCTTGCAGCCTGGCAGGTCAGTAAAAGGGGTGGATAAGCGAGTGCCCCCACCCCCTTAATTCACACCATGACACATGCCCTCAACATGGGGGGGATGCTTTGGAGCAAGGGGGCTCCCACCCAAAGCACCCATGTTGATCTGAGTCTGTGGCTGGGGGGCTTATCAGAATCTGGAAGCCCCCTTTAACAAGGGGGCCCCCAGATCCCTGCTTCGCTCATGTGAATGAGTGTAGGGTACGTTGTCCCCCTACTCATTCCCCAAAAAACGTGTCAAAAATAAAGGAAAACATGTTGACAGTTATTGACAAGTCCTTTAATAAAACCAAAAACAAAGTCCCTCAAAGTAACTCAGAGCCACCGCCACCAACCCAATAAAAAAAAAAAACGCTCCACACTGGTCACTTGCCTCTTGGCATCTTACATGTCCTGTTCCTGCCAATGGTAAATAAAGGGGGGGGGGGATTACTAGAGACAACGGATGACCCTACCCCTTTGTTTATTTAGCATCGCTAGTCACCTGCCGACTGACAGCTCCAGTTCCCAGTGCCGACAGTAAATGAGGGGGCAAGGTTCACCTGTGATCAGATGTTAGGAGGAAAGCAACAAGTATGGAGATTTTTTTTTTTTGGGTTGGGGGTGGTGGCGTTCACCATAATTGATGCTGGATTTACTTTGGGGACATTCCTTTTGTTTTTTTAATAAAGGTCAAAAACGTCCTGTTTTTTTTTTTATTTTGTAAATTTTTTCTGGTTTATAAGTAGCGGTACATCATTCACATAGGTGATAAGCCCCCCCCCAAAGGCAGACCCCCACAACCACCACCCAGGGTTGTGGGGAGGAGGCCCTTTGCTCTATAAACATGGGGATAAGGTGATTCGGGTGGGAAGCCCTCCTGTCCCAAAGCACCCCCCATGTTGAGGGCATGTGGCCTCGTATGGCTCAGGAGGGGGATATGCTTGCTTGTCTCCCTCTTTTCTGACCTGCTGGGCTGCATGCTCAGATAAGGGTCTGGTATGGATTTGTTTTTCACAGTTTTTTACATTTTGGCATGGGGTTCCCCTTAAAATTCATACCAGACCTGAAGTCCTGTTAAGGCTTTAGGGTGGGGGGGAGGGGGCCCATGCTGTTTTTTTTTTTCTATTGTTTATTTATGTCGGAACGAGTTTGTTTATAATCTGCTGTAAGAAGAGGATTCTCGCTGACAACAGATGAGTCATGGTTGGTAACTGTTTGGCGCCGAGCATACACAAATATGCGCCCTGCACACTCCCGGCACATTTACTGGCACCTCACGGAAAGATTCCAATTGCTACTTGCTGTCGGGTGCTTTCCGATCATGTGACCACCCTGACAGCCAACAGATCACATGACCCTAAACCCCGCCTCCCAGCATCACAAACCCATTAAAGGGCCAGGATGCGCCAGTGCCAGGAGGTTAAGGACATCACAGCCCTACTCCTTAACAACCAGCTATTCTTCACAATGAATAATGAATTTGAATGGATTCAATATTTGTTATTTGACTTCGACTCGAATACTTCTAATCCATTGGAAAAAATTTGAATCCGGTCGAAAACAAATAGACAAAATTAAATTAAACTAATTTCGTTATGAATGCAACTAAACTAGTAACTTAGGAGAAGTACAGCCAAAGCTAGGATCACAGGAGTGCAGTTCGTCGGCTGTCAGCTGACATCACAGCTGGTTCAGATTGGGCAAAAATTGCGACATATGGTCGGGATCCACCCAAGAGCTAGAACCGACATTTAGCTCCGTCTTTCAGCAAGCCGCTCCAGCGAGCGCTGGGTGGAGGCAGAGCAGACAGTGGTGACTGACAGAGCAACAGGGAGAATTGAGTGGTGTGTGATTGCTAGTTCTCAGCCTTAGGGCTGGGGAAGGACAGGTGTAGCATTGCATCAATGTGCTCCTGTGTTCAAACTACAATTAGTCACAATGGATCATAGGCAAAACCTACAGCACCAGTCAAAGTGGTTCTGTACCACATGATTGCTATGACCAATCACAGTGCATCACAATTTTAAAACTTGGCTGCGGTTTGTGGCCTGCTCTCCTATACACAGACCGACTGTGAGAGGAAAGGCAGGGCTTTACATCCACATTGCCAGCCACATCAGTACAGTGTAGGCCAGCAACAGTGCCCTGATCACCAGTAAGCAGCAGTACAAGTGTTCTTACACCAGCTCCAGCAAGAGTCCTGATCACCAGCCAGCACAGTGTAGTAATACCAGTGCCAGCCAGTGCCCTGATCGCTAACCAGCAGCATTATAATAACCATGCCAGCTGGTGCCCTATTCACTAGCCAGCAGTGTTCTAATACCAGTGCCAGCTGGTGCCCTATTCGCCAGCCAGCAGTGTTTTAATACCAGTGCCAGCCAGTGCTTGAAGATGTGTTGCGAAGTGAATTTAATTATGGAGACAAACCCAAAGCAGCTGTTCAGACTTATTCCACTATAAGTTATTATAAAGTGAAGCAGTCATCTGAAAAGAATATTTGGATATGTAGAATATGTACTTTCAAAGATGAAAATATTCCAGCAGAACAATGCAAAAATAAGAAAGTGTTTCAGCCCAAAACTTAATTTGTTGTTGCTAAAGAGCTCAGGTCCATGCTTTGAAAACCCCTAAACTCTGACCTAAAGTATCCCTCTTCCATAGCTGTAGATCTATGTTCACTTACAGAACAAAGGAACGATCAGTTAGGAGTTTGGATCTTACTACATGTGGATTAAGACTATTTTTGCCAACTTGTTTTCTAATTGTAGTATCATGATTCCCAGCTTCATTTCTGATGGTAAAGTCGCAACCATTGACCTGGGCCGAGACAAAGGAAATCTGCAGCTCAGCTGCCTTAGTGATGTCCTGATGATTTTACATGGTGCCCTTGAAATAATATTCCTAGGCCAGCGACCCTAGGGAAGAATCATTACTGTTCTAAGTGTTTTCTATGACTGTCTCTCGATTCGGGTTGGTAAAGTTTTAAAGCCTTATAAATGGCTCTGCAGCCCTTTCCAGACTTGTAAATAAAAATATAAAATATCAAACAAGAAAAATCCTACATTGCAAAAGGGAAACACACACTTTTTGACCTACTCAGTTCCTTAAAACAGACTTATAGATATTCAGACAGCACTCACATTTGTCTCTAGCAGGATAAATGTATCTTGACAAAGATTGCTGGTCCCCAATAGAAGTGCATCTGAAGTAGGGTCTAATGGTGAGGTCACCTGGTGAGGGGAGGGGATTTTTTAATTTTAATGTGAGCAGTAGTGCATTATAGTATGTGCATACCACACTCCACCAGGGTTTGTGTCCAGGACCCTTGTGGTTGTAGCACTCTTCTCACACCCAGTTTACTTCCCAGTGACTGCTTACGCATATATGGTGCAGAGCAGTGTTGGACTACTAAGAAAAGTCCATGGCGTCCAAAAAGTGTCCCTTTAGGTCAAAAGCGGTTTTAGACCAGCTAGAGAACAGCAATAGTAAATTAGAACCACTTGCAGAATTGAGTGATGATTTGTGGGGAAATTCGTCATCAGAAACTGAAAACGATTTTGCGACTTTGCTCAGTGATGTGCGAACTTGGCGCTATATTTCAAATTTCAGTGATTTTAGTTTGATTATATTATTGAATTAAATTTATTATTATATTATTATTTTTTAAATAATTTATGATTTCGTATTTCAAATTTTAACATACCCGGGATGTTTACTAGACTTTTGTTCGGACAGATTTCAGTGAGTTATTCCTAAAAATTACAGGCCTACAATAAAAAAAATACATATTTCCATGGAAAAAAATGTACCGCTTTGAGCACAGAAATACTGACATAATCAGACCGCTAGGGAGGTTAAGGCATTGCTGGAAAATAATGGCGGCCACACAAAATAATGACACTTTTGGCCCAATTTGGACATATTCACTTAGGGGTGAACTCACTTTTGGGCACAAGGGGGAAAAGGATTATTCATAGTCTCATCTGTAAATGTCCCTGAAAAAAATGTGCAAAAAGAGGTAATTCAGCAACCTATATTCCGGACACAAAGGAATTACAAAAATAATTATTCTTTTAACGAATACCTCTGAGGTGATCAGTACAAAAATATGTTAACTCAAATTAAACCATAATAAACAATATGCATAAAATAAATGGTGGAATAACAGTTTCATAACATATAATTTACTTATCAAAGAAAAATATATAATAATCTCCAAATGATAAGAGATCAATAGCGCAGAAACCATCCAATTGGGGGACCACCACTCAGGATACCTCCATGGTCCTTCACTGGTTGTCCAAAGACAGCACCTCAAAGTAATAACGGGTAGGAGAAAGAACAAAGGACCATAGAGTAGTATGCTAAAACCATATGACTTATTAAAAGTAGTTGTACTAACAAAAGTTAGAGCAACACAGGCAAAACACACCACTCCAGGGATTAACAGCGGCTGTACAACATCATATGGGTGAGGCCAGTGGCATATGATGTTGTACACTCGCTATTGATCTCTGGCAGTGGAGTCAGTGGTATCCATGAGTTGTGGACCCCCCCAATTGGATGATTCCTCCGTTGCTGATCTCTTATCATTTGGAAATCATTACTTAGCGGGACGAGAATTGGCACACTTGTCTGTGAAGTGGTTTAAAAATCATTACACATAGACAATCATAATTTTCAAAATTTCACATTTGGACTTCTATATATTTGTCTTTGAAGTTCATTTCTTTGCGATGCATAAGTGAATTATATGTTATGGGAATGTTATTTCACCAATTAATTGATGCATATTGTTTATTAGGGTTTAATATAAGTTAACTTTATTTTTTCAAATATTTTTGTATTGATCACTACAGAGATATTGTTTTTTTGCTGTATTGAGTTTTCTAATGGAAAAAATACATTTGTCTTATCTGTCTAAGGCCCTGTTCACATCTGAACATAGCAGAATCATGGGCAGAATAGCACAATTCTGTCCATGATACCAGGAATGCAGCAAAATCTCAGCAAAACATGCAACGTGCATTTGAGTGCCATTCATTCTTCATGGCATCCCAAAAGTGTTTAAAAAAAAAAATGGGTGTATTGGGCAAAAGAATATGTGCAAAATCGCACTGTCCAAAAATAGTACAGAAGCTACTTTGGCACGCTTTTGGAGCCGAGAGCAGCCCATTCAAGTGAACGGCGTTACTCTACAAACATGGCAAAAAAAAAAGCGCAAGAAAAAAGTGATGCCCTCACATTGCTAGATGTGAATGGGGCCTAAGAGTAATAGAAGTGCTGTCTGAATATCTATAACAATATAGATCACTTATTTCCTTTGAATGTGAATTAAATGCTTGTTGGATCATTGTGTTGGCAACTTGAAAGCAAAAATGTTTTGTTTTTGTTGTTTTGTTTATTAACAGAGATGGTGATGGCCTCCAAGATTCACGTGACAATTGTCCATCAGATATTAATAGTTCACAGCTAGACACAGATAAGGATGGTTTAGGAGATGAATGTGATGATGATGATGATAATGATGGCATCCCAGATACTGCACCACCTGGCCCAGATAATTGCAGAAAAGTACCAAACCCAGACCAAGCAGATTCTGATGGTAAACAAAATGTGTCTACTTTGGTGATTTTGTCATAGAACTTTTGTTTGTATTGTAACAAAGCAAGGAGTGTATTATTCGTAAAGTTTGTAAACCTTGTGCAAATATGATCTCTTGCATTTTTTTTTTATTTTAGGGAATGGTATTGGTGATGCTTGTGAAGGAGATTATGACAAAGACATGGTGGTAGATAAAATTGATGCTTGCCCTGATAATGCTGAAATTACCCTAACAGACTTCAGAGATTTCCAGACTGTTGTTTTGGACCCAGAGGGAGATGCTCAAATCGATCCAAATTGGATTGTATTAAATGAGGTATGTAGTAGATAATTTTTTCTCTCTCTCATATAAATATATATAGATAAGTAATATAAAATCTAGAAGTACATTACCTGTCTAAATGTAAGTACACCATTAAATATGATTGCCAGTTGTTTCTAATTCACATATTTAGAGGTTTCTGGTGTTTTTTATTTTTTATTATACCTACCAAATTAACATATAAATGAATGCTGTCAATGCATAATGAAATATTACCCTAGAGTGAGTCTAGGTCAGGTCTACAGCCTAAAACCTGATTTGTGAAGTGAGCTGTTTATAACTGTTGGTGAGGATGCATATATGTATATCTCTATCACTTCCCATATTCTTGTATATTGTGGTCAATCTAAAAGATTTTTCAAATTAGTGACACTTCCCTTTGAAACCACTGATTGTGGAAGGGTGTTCCACCTCCATACAATTCTAACAGTAAAGAACCCCTTAAAGTATAACTTTAGGTAAAAAAAATTAAAAAAGGCAAACAGGCAGTAATTTTAATGCAGAAGAGACATGGTTTGTATCATCGGCAAGCACAGATATTGAACTATTTATCCCAATCTCTATATAATGTATGAACAAGTTAAACAAAATTAGTCCCAGAGCCCTGTGGTACCTCACTTATAACTCCAGACCATTCAGAAGATGTGCCATTTATTACAAACACTCCTGTAACCTGTTTTCTATCCATGTACTGTACATACATCATCGTTAATGCCAGCAGATCTAAGTTTGTGGATTAAGCATTTATGGAGTACCATACCAAATGCTTTTCCTTTTCCAGATTACAGCTCCCTTCCTCACAGAATGTTAATAGCTTGGTCTGACAAGAACAATCTTTTATAAATCTATACTGGTTATTACTGATTCTATTCTTATCAGCAAATTCTTAAAAATTATATTTATGCACAGCAACAAATCACCTTATAATATCCCAGAAAATGCTCCAATTAACCTACCTGCATGTCTTTGGAGTGTGTGAGGAAACTGGAGCACCCAGAGGAAACCCACGCAGGCACAGGGAGAACATGCAAACTCCAGGCAGGTGGTGCCATAGTTGGGATTTGAACCAACGACCCTAGTAATGCCAGGCAGAAGTGCTAACCTCTAAGCCACTGTGCCGCCCAAATAACAGTCTAGCAATCACCTGGCAAAATTCTTTGAGGACATTCAGATGAAAGCCATCTGATCCTGGTGATTTGTTCACATTAAATTTTTCTAGACTTTTAGAACACTGTGTTGCTAATAAAAGTGTCTATTATACCCCTCATTTTCTATAGTAAAAACTGAGTACAAGAATGTATTTAATACAGCTGCCTTCTCCTTGTCACTTGTAACCAATATTCCTTGATTATCCTTTATGGAGCCAATATGCACTGAGTTTGTCTTTTTACTATGAATATACTTTAAAAAATTTGGGTTTTTTTTTTTTACTCTATGTGTCTCTCATAGTCTATTTTCACAGCCCTGATGGTGCTCTTACAACTTATTGCATTCTTTGTAGTGCTGACGTGTTGACGGTGTCCCCTCTGCATTTTTTTAAAGGATCAACCTTAGTTCTTTTATATTTGTTGCCTATTGGATTACACTGAGTAAAACAATTTCCAAAATGTTCTTAAAGCACTACCACCTTTCCTCTGTGCTATTTGTTTCTAGAATATCTTCACAAATAATTTCAAAGTATGAAGCACAGTTTGTAAAATTTGGATCAATTTGGTTAATGTTCTTTTCCTACCCTGTCTGTTTTTCCTGTGATTTACAGTGAACATAATTGCCCTGTGATTGCCGTTTCCCAAGCTTCCACATCTGCTGTCAGCTCTGGGTAGTTTGTGATTAGTAGGTCAAGCAGAGTCATGTTTCCAGTTTGGGTATCCACCGACTGACACACAAAATTGTCCCGCAAAACATTTAAGAAGCACTGAGCAGTTCCATCTGCCCAGTCAATATCTGGATAATTGAAGTCCACCATGATGATAACATTGTTCTGCCTCACCACCATTACTAATTGTGAAAGGAGATCAGTCTCCTCTTCATCCTTCGGGGCCAAGGAACTTGTAGCATTCACCCACTATTAATTTCCCTTTTGTTTCTTCCCTTTGAATTTCCATCCACAAGGCTTCCACTCCCTCCATTGCCACATTAGTATTGTTGTCTCTTATGTTCACCAGCAAATTACTCTTGACATACATGCACACCCCTAAACCCTTTTCTACCTATCCTGTCCCTTTTTCAGAGGGAGCATTCCTGGATAGTCATAAGCCAGTCCTGTGTGCTGTCAAACCAGGTCTCCCACAAAGTCAAAATCCTCATGTATCAGTAGTTCCAGTTCCTCCATTTGTTCATCAATCTTCTAACCTTAATGAGCATACCCTTAAGTTTAGTATGGCCATATATTATTTTATTTGTTTTTTTTTCTGAGGCTGCAGTTGGCTTTTGCCAGTCCACACTTGTTGGTCTTAGGTACCCCAGTTACCTTGACCACAGTAGCCGTTATGTACCTGGATAGTGAGCCTGTCATTAAGAGGAAGGCCTCTTATACAACTCTGGCTCGAGGGCTACTGATAGTGGAACAGCAGCCATGGTAGCACGGTGACGTATGAGTATCTATGATCAGTCCAGTAGTGTTCATGGCAACAGTAGTCAGCACGTAGGTGTAGCAGCCGGACAGGCTGGTGGCAGATGAGCTGACATGGAGCTTTGGCTGGCAGTAGACTGTGGAAGTGCAGCATGAAGCAGGGCCCAAATGTGGACTTGCTGGACTGAAGAGCTGTAGCAGTCTGGACAAGCAAGATGCAGGGTCAGGCAAGCTGGGTAACAGTCAGGCAGATCAGGCATAGATGGCAGACAGCAGAGTCCAAAGGCAAGCCGAGGTCAGGCAAGTAGCAGACAAATGGAGGTCAGGAACAAGCTGGGTCAGGATCAGAGGTCTGGCACAGGAATCAGGAATAAACACAAAGAACCTGTAGAATAAACAGCAATGAGAAAATACTGCAGCCTGTTAAATAGCCCCTTTGGCGCCAGCATTAATAAGAGGTGCATGCCTGTGAAAGCGAGTGCACATGCGCGTGCTAATGCCCACAGCCATGCACATCTGCCCGGCCAGTTGCCGGTCTGCGCATGTGCATATTTATGCTCTGAGAATCTTCATTTATACTATGAGCAAGCCTTCCCTGAAATTGCCCTCTCTCTACAGGCAGCCTCCTGATGCCCTACTGGTTCTTCTTCTGTGGGTGACTGCGGAAGAATGCACAAATCAAGTCTGTGGCATGTACATTATATATGGGCTCCCAGGAATTCTCCTGTGGACTATACCCTTTCGATGTAATTAATTACTGTATCCGACCCCTCTTCCTTCTGCAGTCCAGGATGGCCTCAACTTCAGATTCCTCACCCCCATTAATTACAGGTTCAGGAGGTCCTGATCTCCGTTCAGGGAAAGGATCTGGTACTGCAGGTTTCAGTTATGACACATTAAATACTGGATGGATACTAAAGGATTCTGGTAACATTAGTTCAAAAGAAACATCATTAATTTTTCTTCATACTGGAAATGGTCCCACAGACTTACATTCCAACTTCCTCAATTGACATGCCATTTTCAGTTTCATTGTGGCAAGCCAAACTCAGTCTCCTGGCTGTAAGATCAGCTCTCCCCTTCTTTCTTGTTGAATGGCCTCTTGTTGTCTTTCTGAGCCTTTGTGACGATCTCCTGCAACAACTTATTATTGTGAGTAAAAAAATCCAGGGTGCTTTGGATGGAACAGATAACTAAGGTCAGGTGAGGTTGGGTGAAACCCATAGTTGGTGAAGATTGGGGACTGCTTGGTGGCTGAATGATTGGAGTTGTTGTAGACGAACACCGCAGAATTGACACCCAGTCATCTTGGACAAATGAAATGAAATACTGGATGTATTGCTCCAGCATCTGGTTAGTCCATTTTGTCTGCTCGTTGGTCTGCAGATGCTTAAGCGGAAGATAGGGACAGCTCAATCTTTAAAGTTTCACACAGTGCTTTCCAGAATCTTGATGTGAATTGGACACCTCGGTCAGAGACTATGTTTGCGGAAACTCCATCGAGCCTGACAATTTCCTTAGCAAATACCCAAGCAGTCTCAATAGCAGATGGCGTATTTTTCAGGGGAAAGAAATGAGCCATCTTTAATAGTCGATCCACTACCACAAAGATAGCAGTTCAACCTTCAGATGGTACAGGTTCCACAATAAAGTCTAAAGAGATCATTTTCCATGGTCTATCAGGTACAGGCTGATACAAGGTACAAGGTGTGAGCAATCCCCAAGCTCTGTTTCGAGTACTCTTACTCCAAATACAGGTTTTACATGCGTTTATGTAGGCCTTGCAATACTTCTCCAAATCAGGCCACCATAATATGAGTTGTGCCAAATCAACAGCCTTGTGCACCTCAAAGTGGCCCGCCAAAGGGTGATCATGGCAGAACCCCAGGACAACTACCCGAACATTTTCAGGCTCAAAAATGTGCTCACCTTTCCACACTAGTCCATCTCTACTCTGCAAGGTGACACCAGAACTGGGAGTTTCTGCAGAAGCTTGCTGCAACTGTGACAAGCGGTTAGTCTGTAATAGCAGAAAGTTCCCTACTGGCAGAATAGTGTCTGGTACCAGAGTGTCTTTAGGATCTTCAAATATGTGTGACAGCACATCCGCTTGGTATTCTTTGACCCAGATCTGTAGGTAATATGGAAGGTGAATCTTGAGAAAAAGAGTGCCCACCGAGCTTGACGTGGCTTGAGGTGTTTTGCAGTTCTCAAATATTTGAAGTTCTTATGGTCTGTGTATATTAGTATTCGGTGGACGGCTCCCTTAAACAGATATCTCCATTCCTTCTGGGCTGTTTTAAACGCAAGAAGCTCCTGGTCTCCAACATCATAATTTCCATGAGAAAGTTTTCGTGAGAAGAATGCGACTGGATGGATCAAGTCCTTGAGACCTTGACGCTGAGATAGGACTGCTCCTACTGCATTTTCCAATGCATTCAGTTCTAGAATATAATGTAGTGTGCAATTTGGATGACTCAGGACCAGGACAGTGGTAAATAACTTTTTTAAAGTCTCAAAAGCAGTTTGTGCCTCAGAAGTCCAATGGAAACGGATACCTTACTTGGTGAGTTGTGTGATGGGAGTGATGATAGTTGAAAAGTTCTTGATGAACTTCCGGTAAACGTTAGTGAATCCCACAAACCGGGGGGCTGGCCAGTCCAGAATCGCCGACACCTTCTGTGGGTACATCTTAATTCCATCAGTAGAGATGATAAAACCAAGAAACTAAATGCTCCGCTGCTCAAAGTCACATTTCTTGGCCTTGGCATAAAGTCCATGCTGGAAGAGCTGACTTAGTACACTTTTAACATGCCCCCGGTGCACTTCCAGGGATACAGGGAATATCAAAAAATCGTCCAGATAGACGATGATAAAGATATCTAGAAAGTTTCTGAAAATGTCATGGATGAAGTGCTGGAAGTAGCTGGTGCAATGCATAGGCCGAATGGCATGACCAAATACTCAAAATGGCCAAATTGAGTACAGAACACAGTTTTCCACTCGTCCCCTTCCCGGATTCGGACCAAATTTAAGGTTCTCTTAAATCCAGTTTTGTGAAAATAACTGCAGATTTAAGTCATTGGAATAGTTTAAAAACCAAGGGAAGGGGGTAACGATTCTTTACTGTGATCTTATTCAGGTCACAATAGTCCACACATGGCTGAAGGGAACGGTCCTTTTCCACAAATGAATCTCTTCTGGAGGTTCTCATCGATATAGTCCTTTAAAGCACCCAATTCCCGTTCATTAAGAGGAACAATGTATCCAAAGAGAATCTCCACTCCAGGAAGAAGCTCAATGGAATAGTCATAAAGTCTATGCAGAGGAAGGGTATCTGCCCCCTGAAAACATAAAGGTACTCGTGGTAGGCCCTTGGGACTACTTGGCAAAGCTCAATGTCCGAGTCCATGCATTATAAGGTGGTGGGTGACAGAGATAATCCTGACATGCAAGGTTTCTGGTAATATGGAGACAGGAACTGAATACTTCCAGAATGCCAGTCAATATGTGGGTTATGAGGCTGTAGCCATGGTAGGCCCAAGATGCCAAAAAATAAGCTGAAGAAAGGGAGAAACACTTACGCAGCTTAGCTGGGTAGCTGCGCACACAGTGACTGACTTCTCCACAGTACAGGCAGAAGTTGTTCTCTGGGGTTAATGAAGGATGGATCAGGCCAAGCTGCATGGGTTCAGGTGCCTTCGGTGTGGCTGGAGCAGAATTTCCGAGCACTGGGCTAGGATGAACTGGAATCTTAGGTAGCATCTATACAGAACGGGACTGCTGCTTAGATCTTTCAAATCTGCGTTCGAGTAAGCGACGATCAATCTGGATCAGCAAGGTGATCAGAGCTTCCAAAGAGCTTTGCACAACAACTCAAGCAAGATCATCCTTGAGGCCTTCTGAGAGACCTAAACAGAATTGATGAGGAAGGGCTATGTTGTTCCAGCTGGTATCTGCACTACAGCATCTAAAGTCTGTGACATAGTCCTCAACCACTAAGTGGCCTTGCTGTAGTGCGTGTAGAGCAGCCGTGGCGGTTGTGGTTTGCTGTAGGTCATCATAAAGCTGAGCCATAGCATCGAATGAGGATATGGTGTTTAGTTCTGCATGGTTTTCCTCCAATAACCGATGAGCCCAGGTATGTGGTTCACCCTGGAGCAGCGAAAAGATGAAAGTCACCTTGGCAGATTCCTAGGAAAAGGTCCGTGGCTGTAGAGTAAAATTGTTGACGTGTTGCAGAACACTATAAAAAATTACTCAGATCACCAGAGAACCTCTCAGGAGTAGGTACTCGATGTTCATGGGATAACATCATTACAGCAGGGTTAGTAGGAGCCTCTGTTGGAGCAGCAGCTGCGGCAGAAGTAGGAGCAGATGCAGAGGTAGTCACTGATGTGGCAAGGGACTATCCATGTTCCTCCGGGTGGAGGAACGTGAACTGCATGGAGGTTCTTGACTGCATGGGTAAGAGCAGCAAGGTGCTGACAAATCTTAACCAGTGGAGAGGGTTCTCTTGCAGGCTAAGGCATGGCTGTTTGATACTGTCTCGTACCTGGATAGAGAGCCTGTCGTAAACAGGAAGGCCTCTTGTACAGCTCCGGCTCGAGGGCTACTGGTAGAGGAATAGCAGCCATGGGAACATGGTGAGGTATGAGTGCCTGTGATCAGTCTAGTAGTCTGCATGGCAGCAGTAGTCAGAAGGTAAGTGTAGCAGCCGAACAAGCTGGTTCCAGATGAACTGGCACAGATCTTTGGCTAGTAGCAGACTGTGGAAGGGCAGCAGGAAGCAGATGTGGACTAGCTGGACTGAAGAGCTGCAGCGGGCTAGACGAGCAAGATGTAGGGTAAGACAAGCCAGGTCGGTAACAGCCTGGCAGATCAGGCATAGACGGCAGACAGCAGAATAGTTGGGTCACAAGCCAGGTCAGCAGCAGAGGATCAATCAGGCAAGAACAGGAGGCATAAGCAGAATCCAAAGGCACAGGAATCAGGAATAAACACGCAGAAGCTGTAGAACATACAATAGACAATACTGCAGCCTGTTTAAATAGCCTGTTTGGTGCCAGCATTAGACAGGCGCAAGCCTATGCCCATGGCCATGCACATCTGCCCAGCCATATTTATGCACATATTTATGTGTCGAGAACCTTTATCTGTATTAGGGGCAAGCCTTTCCTGACAATAGCACTTTCTGCCCTTCATTCAATACATGTTTACATTTGAGGAAAAACAAACTGCAGTATTGGGTTTTGTCAGTTTTGATAAGATCACAGGAAGTTTCTGAGGCCTGGGAGGAAATGCAGAGTAAAATGAGCCTGTCAACTTATCTCTCAAAACTCAATTTTCTTTTTGAAACACCAGAACCAACCTGTTTCTTACTGACAGGTAGGTGTAAAATTATGGATTTGGAAGTTGTGACTCTCTGACATGTTTGATAATTCCACCTTGTAATTTTTATATAAGTGTTTTGTTAAAATAATTCTATCTTTCAGGCATTTGTGGTATTCCAAAGTAAATAATAAAAGCATTATATATTTAACTAGGTTTTAACTGCCATATCCTTTTAGACTTAGATTAGACATTTGCAGGTCATTTTAAGTTTAATATTAACATAAATAATAATATAATTGATCTTCAGTTGGAATGATATTGATTTTCAGATAATGTCTGGCCAGTGTGGTAAAAGCAGCAGACAGGCTTTGCCGAGTTAGCCAAGCTTAATGCATTATCCATTGGCATTTACTTGGCAATTAGTAAAGAAATAAGATTGAGTATGCTCAAATAAGGTCTTTGTCTTTCTCAGGGAATGGAAATTGTCCAAACAATGAACAGTGATCCAGGACTGGCTGTTGGTAAGAAATTTTTTTTTTTCCTTTTTGCTTTTAGTTGAGTTATGTACTTTATATTATTTCCTAAAATGTATCTTAAAGTTCTGGGAAGACTCACCCTCTATATTGTTTGCTACTATTACTGGAGAAGAAATTGACTGGAAATCTAAAACTTTACAATCGTCACCAAACAGAAGAGAGGAACGTTTTAGGTGAGAAAGATGAGAGGAAAGTTTCCAATGGGGACATCCATTTCAGACAACTTTTATAAAGAGAAAATTTCCCCTTTATGTTGTGTCTCCTGGAAAATTAGGTAAGGAAAATCTCCCCATAATACAGATAGCAAAAGAAATGTCAGTGGTTTAAACCCTTCCCCACTGCAATCCAAAATTAGAAAAAGGTTTTGGATAGAGGTCCATTTTAGATCTACTGTGTTCCTGTAACACATATAACTGAATGGATGAAAATCACCACCAACAGCTCTAGTTGTATATGGTCCAATACTAGCAGAAATCAAAATAAACAAACATTCATAATACTTCTGTGTGCTGCCAAAAGAAAAAGTCAAAACCTTACCAAGCCCCCAAGACCTTTTTTTTGTAGAATGTCTAGGGCATCCTTTCGCAACCTTTTTTTTTTTTTAAAACATCAATAGTAATATCTTTCTGGTCTCAGGAAACCCCTGCTAATAATATCTACATCTACAGCTCATGATGGTAAGTGGAAAAAATGCACCTTACATTTGTGGTCAGTGCTAGGAATCCCCCCTTTATAGATAGTTAAAAAGATAATTGCTGACAGTGGTTACATATCGGAGAGGCATAAACTGCTCATTGCTCAAGGAACCTCTAGCAACCCCTGGAGGAACCCTGATTGAGAAAGGCTGGTCTATAACAAACACTAGACATGAGCATTTCCATTAGTTACAAATAGATTTTCGGAGATTCGGATGTATTCAAATCTCTGAATGGACATCTTAATCTCAACGAATCAGAAAAAATAGTTATAACAAAATTAATAAATGCATTTTTTTCATTCAGATGACATCACATGATGTGATAACAGTTCGGGCCCATGGGGAAATGAATTAAATTTTTAAATTCATTCGGTAAAGGTATAAAATATTTGGGAGCACTGAATTTTGCATTATTTTTATTCCTTTACATCTGAAAAAATTGCAAATTATCTGAAAAAAATAGCAACATTTTGCACATCCACCAAGACCAACGAATATATAAACAAATACTGAGGCTACAAAACAAATTACAAAAACAATATGTTCAACATAATGAATGTGACAAAACGAGATTCTTCAATGAACTAATGCATCTAAATCAAAGCGAAAATTTAGGGCATGCACATGACTAGCAACCACAGACTGGGGAAACCTTAAAGTGTAATATAATATGCATTAAATCAATCCAAGTGTGGCTATTAAAAGTAAAGAACAAGAATATTCATAAATAGTGAAAATATTTATTAGTATGCTAAAATGAATAACTTGCTTAAAGAGTAACAAGAATAGCCCTAGGAATTGTCAGCAGACTCTCAGCATTCTTCTTCCCTGTGGAAGTGAAGTGTCAGTAACATGCTTTAATACAAGAAACTGTTTAACACTTTTGTAGAATCCCATACTCTTGTGAATTTATATCTGTTCAAAAAAATGGAAGAAAAGGAAAAAGTACATCATATTGAGGTGTCCTATATTTAAAATCTAAAGTTTGGCTGTCCAAGGGGGAATAGACATAGAAGTTTATCGTGACATAGCAAACGTTAAAAATAAATGAATCTTTAATTTATAATTCCCAGATTAGAAGCTATAGACACTTTAGTGCATATGACAATAACCATGGCTTTTTGGAATTCAACCACAATACCCCAAACCCCCGCTTCCCCCCCCCTCCCACACATACACCATCCAAATCGCATCATATAGTGGGTATGGTTCAATCTGACTAACAATGGGAGAGTCTTAAAGGGGCATTAAATACCAGGAGTGCATTATGGACAGAGTGCAGGGGTTTAGGGGTGCACTACACACAGAATGCAGAGTTCAGCCTTCCTCCACATCCCCCATCCACATCTCACTTTCCTCCCTCTTCAGCTCTGACCTCTGCATGCAGCATCCCCTCCACTACCCCAATCTTCTCCCCCTTACTTAAAACCTCGAACATCATCCATATGTCTTACTTTTGTTGTTGTATTAAGCAGAAGCACCCAGCTGGCTCTAGTACCTTACTGCATACTGCAGGTGGCTCTTCCTCTCTCACTTGCAGGGGGATCATCGTTGCCAGCATCCACTGTACCCCAGGTAGCTGCATCTCCCTTGTCCCTATTCTGCATTCAGTGGGAGCCACTCAGGAGATCAGAAATGTGGGAGACCAGCAATCACTTGTAAAACACAGAAACCAGACTTCAGTGTTTATAAGTGAAAGTGTTGAGCACGGAACATAGATCCTGAGCCAGAGGTGATGGAAAGGAGTTCCACTAAGTTCTAGCTGAAAAAAGTCCTGCCAAGATCTATGGGTCTCAATTCTTTTAGCCTCACATGTGTTTTTTGAGACTTTGACCAGATTAAAGACAATTCTGCCCACTCCTTCTGGGCACTGGATTACACTGATGCTGTCATCAGGGGCTAAAACTGTGACAGCTTGCACCTCCACTAAGACAACTGCAATGCAGTTGTACTGCTCTGTGGAACAGATGATAAACGGAGTCTGTGACGAAAATCAGCTGCCAAATGTCTACTGTAAGTGCTGTAACACTTACAGCTGACATGTCTTTCCCCACACTAATTTAGGATATGGTTGCCTAAGTCTAGGCTTACACTATTTCGGGGGGCCAGAAGGTGTGTAAATTGTACACATTCCTGCACCCGCAGCAAAAACACACTGCTGTTTAGTAGAAGTGCAGGGGTAATATTAATTCTTAATGCCACTCTTACACATTGGAAACTGTAACATGTTTTCCTATGCACACAAACGCATAGCACCATAGGTCAGGGACTTTTTTCCTGCATTTCAAATGAATAGACTGTTGTGCTCATTCACACATGAGTGTGAACCAAAGTATTAGACATAAAACCATATCTCTTCAGACACCAAAATGTTAGCACACTAAGGAAGGCATTGTCAAAGTAAATTCTCTTCAAGGTTTTAAGATGACATCACCTGTCTATTCCAATGCAAAAAAAATGCTGATGGCCCTTTCACACGGGCAGTCCAATCAGATCAGCATGTCAGTTTTTCAAATGGACTCTATCGGAAGTTCAGTGCATTCCTATGGATCGTCAGGTATAAACAGACTTGAGTCTGTTTACACCTGCACACCTCCGGGTCCAACTAGGCCAGCTGGAAAAAAAAAAAAAAAAAAAAAAGGAGGACTATGTGCTTTTCCATTTGGGCAGATTGGATTGGAGGCAGCCGGTTGTAAACAGACAGTGGAGTCCCTTTACTCCCAACTGCTCATAGAGCAGACCAAGTTCTGTCTGTGCCGACTCTGCAGATACTGAGTGGACATGGACTTATCTGCCCCACTCTGCTCCAATCAGCAGGTGTCAGCTCGCAGGTCCCCTGCTGATTGGAACCAAAACGTATCTGTGTGAAAGGGGCCTAAAAGTGTTGATCTGATTGCCACAATTAAATATCATGATTTTGATTCTGCACACTTGGATTCATTTGCAGGTGTGGAGTCAGTAAAATATAATGATATATGGAGGGGGGAGATTTACTAAAACTTGACCACTCAGAATCTGGTGCAGCTGTGCAATTTAGCCAATCAGCTTCTAACTTCAGCTTGTTCAATTAAGCTTTAAAAATAAAACATGGACCCTTTTGGAAATTACTGTTCCAATGTGGTACACTCTCTCAGTTTCATGATATTCTTATGAGCCCTGGGGAAGACTATACTCCTTTTTTGCGCAAGTGGGAATCCGACATGGGTCTTACTTTAATGTTGGAAAACAGAGACCATGTTTTGTTCTTCACCCACAAATTTACAATCTCTACAACAGATTTCAGGAGGCCGGGTATGAATTTTTGATCAGATGGTAAAAATTGCCGCTTTTGTTAAACAGCATTATTCCAAGGTGTTGGAGGTGCCTTTGAGATCTCAGGATGCTCTTCCACATCTCTTGGCAGTACAGTTGTGGCCAAAATTATTCAACCCCCAATGCTGTAAAGGGGTTTAGGGACTATAGTGTACATTTGGAATTGTATTCAGAATCAAATCCTACAAGGACGTTGTAACTACCCAAATGCAACTAAAATGACATCAATTGTTTATGTAATACAGTAGTAAATGGTTCTTATGTGGTTTCTTCATTGCCACAATTATTCAACCCCTTAAAGACTACCACTCTGAAGAACAGAGGTTCATACAGGTGCTTTCCATCAGGTATTGAAAACACCTGTGGATGTCACCGAGCAGCAATCAAGCATAATAAGCACCAATTAGGCAGCTTTAAAATGACTGTGATACTCAGCTCCTTCTAGACATTTACTGGTGTGGTTACAAACATGGTGAAGGCAAGAGAATGGTCCAGGAAGACAAGAGAAGAGGTGATTTCTCTTCACAGGAAGGGCAATGGCTATAAGAAGATTGCAAAGATGTTAAACATACCAAGAGACACCTTAGGAAGCATCATTCGCAAATTCAAGGCAAAGGGCACTGTTGAAACGCTACCTGGTCGTGGCAGAAAGAAGATGCTGACTTCGACTGCTGTGCGCTACCTGAAGCGTAGAGTGGAGAGAAGTCCCCGTGTGACTGCTGAGGAACTGAGAAAAGATTTGTCAGATGTGGGTACAGAAGTTTCAGCCCAGACAATAAGACGCACACTGCGTAATGAAGGCCTCCGTGCCAGAACTCCCAGGCGTACCCCCTTGCTGTCTCCAAAGAATAAGAAGAGTCGACTGCAGTATGCCAAAAGCCATGTGGACAAACCACAAAAGTTGTGGGATAGTGTTCTGTGGACTGATGAAACAAAATTAGAACTGTTTGGGCCCATGGATCAACGCTATGTTTGGAGGAGGAAGAACAAGGCCTATGATGAAAAGAACACCTTGCCTACTGTGAAGCATGGTGGAGGGTCAATCATGCTTTGGGGCTGTTTTGCTTCTGCAGGTACAGGGAAGCTTCAGCGTGTGCAAGGTACCATGAATTCTCTTCAGTACCAGGAGATATTGGATGGAAACGTGATGCAGTCCGTCACACACCTGAGGCTTGGGAGACGTTGGACCTTTCAACAGGACAATGATCCCAAGCATACCTCCAAGTCCACTAGAGCATGGTTGCAGAGGAAAGGCTGGAACATTTTGGAGTGGCCATCGCAGTCACCAGACTTAAATCCGATTGAGAACCTCTGGTGGGACTTAAAGAAAGCAGTTGCAGTGCGCAAGCCTAAGAATGTGACTGAACTGGAGGCCTTTGCCCATGAAGAATGGGCGAAGATACCCGTAGATCGCTGCAAGACACTTGTGTCAAGCTATGCTTCACGTTTAAAAGCTGTTATAACTGTAAAAGGATGCTGTACTAAGTACTAAGATTGAATGTCACTTGGGGGTTGAATAAAACTGATAATGCTGTGAGCACAGAAAAGACATTTGTGGTTATTTCATTATAACTGTTATGTTATATTTGTCTGACCTACAAGTGCCTCTTTAATGTAAATGTAAGCAAGATGACTGAATGATCAAAAGCAATGTCAAACTGGCCAAAACACTCAATTTCAGTGGGGGTTGAATAATTTTGGCCACAACTGTATGTCCAATTTGAGAGAAAGTTCAGAAGGCGATTTTCAAGCTTACAGATTTTAGGACTGAAGACCACCCCAAGGCATTTTGGTTACATCTGACCCCGATGACTAAATGCCTCTACAAGAAGTCACCGTTCGTGCATCTAATAAAGGTGACTAGGGTCTGCATATTTCAGATATGGAAGCATACTGAGTGCTCCTCACTGGGTCAATGGTTCCCTGTAATCAAAGAGATCCACCTGATGGAGGAACTCACCGCATCTATGAAGCGAAAAGAGGAACAGCAGCAGAAGACCTGGGTCTATTGGACTGCTTTCTTTTATTCACAAGACTACCACAATTACCTTGCTACTGATGGGTAAGCTGGGTTTACAAGAGAACCCATCTGACTTTCTCTGGGATTATGCACACATCTGTTACTTTTCAGTTGGTTATACTCCCCCCCCCCCCCCTTTACACCCCCACACCCCATTTTTATTTTCCCCCTTCCCTCCAAGTTCTAATGTAGTGTACCTCCTCCATTCTTTCCTGTGGATGTAGTAGGTAGTTCTCTCTGTCTATTAAATAGAATATTCCAGATCCTCCCACCTAGCCGTATATGAGGCTATCTTTGGCTTATGTAAGAATTAGTCACCTTACAACCCCAAGTTCCTATAGCCACTTTGTTTTCTGGTTCCTACTTATGATGTGGTTGGCTAGTGGTATGGGAGTGACTAGGAATGTTGTGTACAGATGTTACTATTCTGTACTGTATGGCTTTGTGGTTGGTTTCAATAAAAGCCTATATTTAAAGACAATAAATCATGGAAGTTGATTGGTTTCTCATAGAGCTGCACCAGATTTTACATGCTTCAGTTATAGTAAATCTGCCCCAAGGTGTGCAATATAATTTGAACTTAATGTGCACTTTATGGGTGTGATTTTGCCCTTTCCGTACCTACAT
Organism: Staurois parvus; assembly: GCF_062004578.1. Taxonomy (NCBI): domain Eukaryota; kingdom Metazoa; phylum Chordata; class Amphibia; order Anura; family Ranidae; genus Staurois; species Staurois parvus. The sequence goes on along the minus strand of NW_028318484.1, from coordinate 43,023 downwards.
ATTGGTAGTAGTTCACTATTCAGATAGTAGGCAGGTTGCCTACTTTAGGCATTTTGTTGATGGTTGGCCCAGGCAGGGGTAGGGGCTAAACTATTTTGGTACTGTTCACAGGCTTTTTTGGCTCACTCTACCCACCCTGTGAGAAGGAGGACCACTGGTCCTGCAGTCCTCATGAAGACAGACTTAATGGAGAACTGCCACATCATGGACTTTTACCATGTTATGGACTCTCACCTTTGCAAGGTATGCCTGGGCAGGCACAATCTAGAATAGATAGTTTGGGATGGATGCATTGGACTGTGATGTTTGTGTTATGTACTTGCAGTACAAAGTTCAGTAAATTTTGTTAAACTGTTTCCTGAACATGGACTGAAGCTACACACAAAGGGCTGCATGAAGGTTAGTGGCAATTACAAGAGCTTAGAGTAATAAAGCACATAGGGGGTATGAAGTCTGGGGTTAACTCAGAAGGGGGGGGGTGGAGGAAGAAAGGCCATGGATAACCAAGAACTGGTGTAGTGTTTCAGCTGCATATCGTGAAGTGTGGTACCTGGGTGAGTTAAGGTTTCCTCCAGTAGTGAGGGGGTCAGTGGTCTGGCTCACTCCCCAGCATTCAGTTTGCCATAACAACCGGGACCAAACCCACGTTATGCCTTTGCCACACAGTACGGTTGGAGGCTAAATGATGGGAGGGGTTCTTTTGCGGCAAACAGGCACCCCTGTAGATGAGAACAGGAGGTTCTAGGCTCAAAAAAGCACAGGTCACCTGCTGGAATGAGTGAGGATGTTTCGACTGGAATGTTGTCTGACAAAATGTCCAGTTAGTCAGCTGAGGCACTGAAGTAGTGACAGTAGGCAGGTGGTACCCGTAGTAAGAAGCAGGTCTCAGGCAGAGTGGAAGCCAAGTAACCGGTTCAAAGCCAAGGTCAAGTTCCAGGTGTGGACAGAAGGGTAAAACAGAGTCATACATAAGAGAGCAGAATAAGTAAGTTTGTTAAGAAAGCCAGGGTCAAACCAGGAGGAAGGCAGAAGACAGGTCCAAGAGCAAACCAAGTCATTAACGGAGAATACCCAGATACAAGGTTCACAGGAACAAATTCACTGGAGAGATGATCAACCAGAAATCCCTGGAGGCCGCTAACGCCTTTATAAAGGCTGCATGGCACAAATCAGGGATGAGGGTGTGCGCAACCATGCGCCAGTGTGTGTCCTTGCATATTCCTGTAGCCATGTAGAATACTGGCAGGAATGCCAGGTCTTTGTGAGCCGTTACTGCGGACAGCATCCTAACGGATGTCCCTCTGGTGTGTAGTGACATGGAAAGCAGTGCTCCAGTGAGGAACTCTGTACATTTAATTACTAGAAACAGTGTCTGGCTCATCTCTAAGTCAGCGGCTATCTTAAGTTTTTTTTCACCTGAACACAGCCTCCGCCCAATCTCGGGCATTGCTGAGTGTGTGCACACACAAAAAGGTACCCCAGGTGCAGAGCAAGCAGCCCACCCACTACCTGGCATAGCCCAAGAACCCTGTGGGTTTACAACCTGGAGTAGCCATCAAGGATGTGCCTGCTCCCAGAATATGTTTAGAAAAGACTGAGAATTTTGCCATCCGGTAAAAAAAACATTTGGTCATAGGATTTAGTTCCTACATGCAGTCAACATGCCTTTTGGTTTGACAAAGTTGTAATTTGCTTTGATTGCACTGATACTATGGTGTACGTTTGATGGGGGGGGGGGGTGACAAACAGCCCCTCTCAGTCCAGGGAAGAGACATGGGTGGATTGTACCTGCTGCATAGGTTCCAGCATTTCATAAGATAAACTGGTGGCAATAATAGGTTTGTAGCAGTATACAGGGGGGTTAAACACTGGCCAAAACTTTCCCCCACCAAGGGTAAAATTTGTCTTCTCTTGGGATGGCCAGAGTGAGTGTGTGTTGGAGAAAGGATGCAGGAAAGTGTTAAAGGCTAAGTTCACCTCCGCAGCATGTTACACCCCCATATTTAGGGTGTAACATGTTCCAGTTTATGTCCCACTCACCCCCTACCCCTTCCCCTGTGACAGTGAGTGGGGGCTCTTCTCCGAGGACCCGCTGCCACATTTTAAATTAGCACAGCTGTGCAGGCGGAGCATAGGAAACTGAATGTAGAAACTACAAGTCCTGTCTGCCACCACAACAGGCCCTAATAGGTCATTAACACTTTCTCTAGCTTTCTAACAGAAAGCTCGTAAAAAGGTATGGGCAAGAAAGCTGGAGGAAGTAGCTGCAGGAGCCTGACATTGTGCCCACAATCCACTGTTCAATCCAATGTTTTGTAAGCTCCTGGAGGGAAAATAATAATTTCTTCTGCAAAAATATGTGCATTTAATATTTTTTCCTAAAAGGTGAACCTAGCCTTCAAGGAACATACAGTTAGGTCCATATATATTTGTATGTATCCTATACTCATTCACCAGGATCTGGGGGCCCTCTTGTTAAAGGGGGCTTCCAGATTCTGCTAAGCCCCCCCGTACAGACTCAGATCAACATGGGAGCTTTGGGTGGGAGCCCCCCCTACGTTGAGGGCATGTGGCCTGGTATGATTCAGTGGGGAGGGGGCACTCGCTTATCCACCCCTTTTCCTGACCTGCCAGGCTGCAAGCTCGGATAAGTGTCTGGTATGGGAACCCCACATTTTTTTATTTATTTTTTGGCATGGGGTTCCCAAAAAATCCATACCAGACTCAAAGGGCCTGACATGCATTGGGGGGGGGGGGGGCACGCTGTTTTTTCTTTGGCACTGTTTTTTTTTTATTCTGCTTTCAACGGAGAATCCTGTTGACAACAGATGAGTCATGGTTGTCAAGGATGCCGTTACTGGCTGGCCTTCCCTCTCCTTATCAACCAGCTATTATGAAATTAATTTTAATCATTCAGTTCATTCGGATGCTTCTATCATCTGAATGAAAGAAATGAGCTATTGCATTTTTTTTTTCCAGATCCATTCAAATTTGTTACTGTTGTATACGGAAATTTGGATACATATGAATTTCTGAATAATGAAAATTTAATACAAATTTAAATTTGGAATGAAACAAAGCACACGTGTGTACAAAGGACACGGATATATATATAGCTGTAATGTACACACTATGGGCACCTCCCCACCATTCTTGGATCTATGTGAATTGTCATAAATATTCACAAATCTAGTATGACAGGCGCATTGAACACTCTCTACAGACAATCCTACAAATTAACGATCCTCTTTATAATATTTGGGAGTGATGCCGATTCCTAAAAATAAAACAATGTTCAGTTATAAAGCATATATTTTATGTTTTACAAGTTACATTTCTGTTCATTTCAACAAATAAATATGTGGATTTCTTACCGATCTTGATTGGTATCACATTTATCTCCGACTAAGTCATGGTCCGCATCTGCCTGAGAATGACAGAAAATAGGATAAGAACACATTCCCTCCGGCAGCACACAATATCTTGCACTTGAAACACAATTAAAGTCAGAGGCAAACATGGGGCTATCAACCAAATAGTTTTATTTAGGAACAGAGATTTGAACTCTTCAAATTTGGGTTTCAGCTTCAAGCGGTATTAAACCCAAAACCAAAAATGTAACATATTGCAGCTTACCAATCATTGGATGTGGTGACTGCATTTGTTTTCTTTTTTTTAAGCTTTTTTTCACCTGTTGATCTGGCCAGTAGCACACCTTTTGTATTAGAATGCCCACACTCTGGATGAAGGAGCACAGGGGGCACATTTCAACATCATTGTCAATCTGGGGGATTGCTAGTGTTACTAGCAGATTTAGATCCACTAACAAATTGAAGCTAAATTCCAGCCAACACTTTATAAGCAGTTACAGTAACAGTTTTTTTCCTTTTAGGATAAATATTTTACGTAAATAAAAGCTGATCATTGTAAGCACTACTGTTGGTGGTAAATAGTTTATCTCAAACATCTAACTGCTACATCTGCAGGAGAGCTTGTTCTACTGAAAAACAACACTTACTGGGCAAATCACGAAGTGAAAATAAAATAAAGAAAGCTTAAACTTTTCTACATCCACCATTTTGTGATATGTAACATATGTAATCGATATACCAAACTATGTTAAAAACTAAGACCACCTGAACAGTATGAATGACAGATAACTAAAAGAAATAAAAAACAGGTACTATGTTAATAAAGGGGTTCTAAAAGCAGAAGGTTTTTTACCTTAAAGGAAAAGTATGGACAAAGCTCTTCTGGCCCTAATTCTGTAGGTCAGAGCAGTACACTTAGTTCTGCACTCATGTGACTCATGTTCAGTCGAAAGTAGGCTAAAGTCTGCATCGACTGATGTCACAAAGCAGGTTCAGGCACTGCAGGGATCCTGGCAATGTCAGGATCTGCCCAGATGCCTGACCTGTAGCTGGCTCAGTCTCTCAATGCGCTACTGAGAGCCTGAGCCTGCCGATCCCGTGCCCTCTCCTGCCTGGTGCTCCATTGACCGCTGGAGGGGCAGATCACAGAGCCAGTGACTGATAGTCATTGTCTCTGCTTAGCATGAACCTGAGAACTGAGCTGTCAGTGGTCTTGGATTGCTCACTTCTTGGTGTAGAGCCGGCAGGGCACAGATGCAGCATCAGATCAATGCTGCAGTTACTTTGGTGAGTATGAATGTTTTTTAAATCTGCACTTGTCTTTTAATGCATGTTATGCCTGAGCCCGAGTTTAATCCAATGCTGTGCCCAAGGAGCTATTTATTTAAAAATGAGCTCTCTCTTTAAATATCAAATAAATGAAATGTGATGAAAATCTCAAATGAATCAACTCAGTTAATAAACAGAAATTCATGCAGCAATTCATAAAAATTAACGGATTAAAAAAAAAAGAAAAAGTGTTATATATATATATATATATATTCATATATACACACACACACACATTCATATATATTCATATATACACACACACACATTCATATATACACACACACACATTCATATTCATATATACACACACATATTCATATATACACACACACATATACACACACACACATATATATATACACACACATACACACACAGTGAGGAACAGAAGTATTTTTACACCCTGCAATTCTGCAAGTTCTCCCACTTAGAAATCATGGAGGGGTCTGAAATTCACATTGTAGGTGCATTCAACTATTCAAATAATTTTATATAACGCAGCAACATCCACACATGTAGGACACCCAACACTAGTGGTGATTTATTCTCCCAAAGCAAATACACTTTTGCACAGTGCTACTGACTAGTATTCCAATGTTTCTCTCCTCTCTCAGTTTTTACCATCACTGAGCTAATGTGACCCCAGCACTGATGGAGAGGGGCAGGAGAGGGTCAAACTAGGATGCTGTGCTAGCAGCTGACATCCTCCTTATCAACTGATGATGTCATTGGTTGTCAGGACACCGGCGGCTAGAAGGCCATAAATGGTGCGCAATGAAAACCTGCGACTTTGTGTAACTAAAAGGCAGGCTTGTTTCACCCGCTGGCTTGTATACATGTTTTGGGCAATTTTTAGACGTTTTGCCAAGGCACCCCTGAAGAAATCTCAAGGCACCCTGGTTGAGAAAGGCGGCTTTAGATTGTACGCTCCTTGAGGGTTAGGGACTGGTATGAATGTACAATGTATGTATGTAAAGTGCTGCATAAATTGATGGCACTATATAAGTACCTGAAATAAATACATAAATAATATGTTGATATAAAACACCTGTTACATGTTAGTGTTTTGTGTCTACGCAATATATGAGTGAACTCATTTTAGTTACTCTGTTGTTGGCAGGCCTATATTTATTTGTGACAGATGATATGAATTTTCAGTTATCTTGTAGTAAAATAATCAACCCCTTATATATATTATCATTTTATATTTCACAGCACATATTCTTTTCCTATAAAATTCTAAAAAGCGATATAATTGCTTTATATGTAAACTTCTGCCAACATTCGAACATTGCCCTGTTTTCAAGCTTATCAGTGCGACGTGACACGTTTTGTATTGGTCTTTTCTACGTTTAGGTTACACTGCATTCAATGGAGTAGACTTTGAAGGAACATTTCATGTTAACACAGAAACAGATGATGATTACGCTGGTTTTATATTTGGATATCAGGACAGCTCCAGCTTCTATGCAGTTATGTGGAAACAGATGGAACAAACATATTGGCAGGCGAATCCCTTTCGGGCTGTGGCTGAACCTGGCATTCAGCTAAAGGTAAATAATAAAAAAAAAAAAGGACGAAATACGCACTGGATTTTTCTGTAAGAAATCTCTGGGGGAGTTGGAAAACCAAATATTAAAGTGACAAAAAAAAGCAAAAAGCCTTTGAAGGAAACATGAGCAGAAAAAAAAAATATTGCAGCTGTCTACGCTGCTTTGTTTTTAGAAACATAAGTTCTCATGCACACGAGATTTAAGGCTGGAATTTTTCTGCCAGAATTTGGCAGAAAAATATTATTATTATTATTATACAATATTTATATAGCACTAAAAGGTTTGCTCAGCGCTGTACATTATAGTGGGGGACAGAACATGAGACAATACAGTAACAAAACAATACATGAGGGGTTCGAGGGCCCTGCTCTTTCAAGCTTACAATCTAGGAGGGAGGGGATAGTGGTACAGGAGGAAGTGGCTGTGGGGGATGGAGCGGTAGGAGGAGTGGAGGAGATCGGCTGTTAGGTGAAGGCGGGGTAGGCTTCCCTAAAGAGATGGGTTTTCAGGGTGTGCCTAAAGGTGAGGAGGGAAGGTGGCAGTCTGATGGATTGGGGTACTGAGTTCCAGAGGATGGGGGAAGTCCTGGAGAAGTCCTGCACTCAGGTGTGGGAGATGGAGACCAGGGAGATAGAAAGTAGGAGGTCTTGTGAGGAGCGAAGATTACAGGTTGGGTGGTATTTGGGTATCAGGTCGGTGAGGTAGTTTGGGGTAGCATTATGAATGGCTTTGTATGTCTGTGTTAGTAGTTTGAATTGAATGCGTTGGGCAATCGGGAGCCATTGGAGGGAATGACAGAGGGGGGTGGCAGAAGCGGAGCGGTTGGTAAGGTGGATGAGTCTGGTCACTGAGTTCAGGATAGACTGAATCGGGGATAGTCTGCGATGAGGTAGGCCAGTGAGAAAGGAGTTGCAGTAGTCCAGACGTGAGATAATAAGGGAGTGAACGAGTTGTTTAGTAGTGTCTGGGGTTAGGAACGAATGTATTTTGGAGATGTTGCGGAGGTGGAGCCTGCATGAGTTTGCTAACGATTGGACATGGGGTTGGAAGGACAGGTTTGAGTCTAGAGTGACACCTAGGACTTTGGCTTGTGGGGTGGGACTGATGGTGGCGTTGTTGGTCGTGATGGAGAGGGTGGGGGGGGGGCACGGGCTGGGGAGAAAATCAGGAGCTCAGTTTTGGAAAGGTTCAATTTGAGGAAACGGAGCGACATCCAGTCTGATATGTCGTTCAGTAGGTGAGTGATACGGGCGGAGACTGAAGGGGTGAGGCAAGGGGTGGAGAGGTAAATTTACGTGTCATCGGTGTAGAGGTGATAGTTAAAGCCGTGGGAGTGTATCAGTTTGCCAAGGGAGGAGGTGTAGATGGAGAAGAGAAGGGGCCCGAGGACCGAGCCTTGGGGGACCCCAACAGAGAGGGGGAGAGAGGGGGAGGTGGTAGCATTATACAGTCAGGTCCATAAATATTGGGACATCGACACAATTCTAACATTTTTGGCTCTATACACCACCACAATGGATTTGAAATGAAACGAACAAGATGTGCTTTAACTGCAGACTGTCAGCTTTAATTTGAGGGTATTTACATCCAAATCAGGTGAACGGTGTAGCAATTACAACAGTTTGCATATGTGCCTCCCACTTGTTAAGGGACCAAAAGTAATGGGTCAGAATAATAATCATAATTCAAACTCACTTTTTAATACTTGGTTGCAAATCCTTTGCAGTCAATTACAGCCTGAAGTCTGAAACGCATAGACATCACCAGACGCTGGGTTTCATCCCTGGTGATGCTCTGCCAGGCCTCTACTGCAACTGTCTTCAGTTCCTGCTTGTTCTTGGGGCATTTTCCCTTCAGTTTTGTCTTCAGCAAGTGAAATGCATGCTCAATCGGATTCAGGTCAGGTGGCCATTCCATAACATTCCACTTCTTTCCCTTCAAAAACTCTTTGGTTGTTTTTGCAGTATGCTTTGGGTCATTGTCCATCTGCACTGTGAAGCAGCGTCCAATGAGTTCTGAAGCATTTGGCTGAATATGAGCAGATAATATTGCCCAAAACACTTCAGAATTCATCCTGCTGCTTTTGTCAGCAGTCACATCATCAATAAATACAAGAGAACCAGTTCCATTGGCAGCCATACATGCCCACGCCATGGCACTACCACCACCATGCTTCACTGATGAGGTGGTATGCTTAGGATCATGAGCAGTTCCTTTGCTTCTCCATACTCTTGTCTTCCCATCACTCTGGTACAAGTTGATCTTGGTCTCATCTGTCCATAGGATGTTGTTCCAGAACTGTGAAGGCTTTTTTACATGTCGTTTGGCAAACTCTAATCTGGCCTTCCTGTTTTTGAGGCTCACCAATGGTTTACATCTTGTGGTGAACCCTCTGTATTCACTCTGGTGAAGTCTTCTCTTGATTGTTGACTTTGACACACATACACCTACCTCCTGGAGAGTGTTCTTGATCTGGCCAACTGTTGTGAAGGGTCTTTTCTTCACCAGGGAAAGAATTCTTGGGTCATCCACCACAGTTGTTTTCTGTGGTCTTCCGGGTCTTTTGGTATTGCTGAGCTCACCGGTGTGTTCCTTCTTTTTAAGAATGTTCCAAACAGTTGTTTTGGCCATGCCTAATGTTTTTGCTATCTCTCTGATGGGTTTGTTTTGTTTTTTCAGCCTAATGATGGCTTGCTTCACTGATAGTGACAGCTCTTTGGATCTCATCTTGAGAGTTGACAGCAACAGATTCCAAATGCAAATAGCACACTTGAAATGAACTCTGGACCTTTTATCTGCTCATTGTAATTGGGATAATGAGGGGATAAAACACACCTGGCCATGGAACAGCTGAGAAGCCAATTGTCCCATTACTTTTGGTCCCTTAACAAGTGGAAGGCACAAATGCAAACTGTTGTAATTCCTACACCGTTCACCTGATTTGGATGTAAATACCCTCAAATTAAAGCTGACAGTCTGCAGTTAAAGCACATCTTGTTCATTTCATTTCAAATCGATTGTGGTGGTGCATAGAGCCAAAAATGTTAGAATTGTGTAGATGTCCCAATATTTATGGACCTGACTGTAGGTAATGCTGAAGGAGCGTTGGGATAGATAGGAGGAGAGCCAGGAGAGAGCGGAGTCTCTGATGCCGAGGGAGTGTAGTTTGTTAAGGAGGGTTGGGTAGTCGACTGTGTTGAAGGATGCAGAAAGGTCGAGGAGTAAGAGGACTGAGTAGTGGCCATTAGCTTTGGCGGTTAGCAGGTCATTAGTGATTTTGAGTAGGGCAGTTTCGGTGGAGTGTAGGGGACAGAAGCCAGACTGTAGTGGATCGACGAGGTTGTTGTCAGTGAGGTGGGCGCTTAGGCGATTGTAGACTAAGCGTTCAAGGAGCTTGGAAGTAAATGGCAGCAGGGAGATGGGTCTAAGGTTGTTCAGGTCGTTGGGGTCCAGGGAGGGTTTTTTGAGTATGGGGGTAATGTGCGCGTGCTTTAGGGGGGAGGGGAATGCGCCAGTAGACAGGGAGAGATTGAAGATGTGGGTGAGGGAGCGTAGGGTGGAGGAGGAGAGTGACCGGAGGAGTTGTGTGGGGACAGGGTCAAGGGGGCAAATGGTGAGGCGGGTTTCTGAGAAGACCTTAGTGACCTCCTCAGTGGTAGCAAGGCTGAAGGAGCGGAGTGTTGGGGAGGTTATAGTGTGCGGGACGTTAGGTGTGGTGGGGGGTTGCGAGGTCAGAGGAGGGAAGAGTTGGTGGGGTTATGGTGGGAGGGAGGCTAGGTGGGGAGGTAGGTTGAGCATTGGAGATATCCTTACGGATTGTGTCGATCTTATTTTGGAAGTGATTGGCAATCTCGTGGGTGGTGAGTGAGGTACTGGGTGGGGGTGGGGGGGGTAGGGAGTTGAAAGTGGAGAAGAGCCGGCGAGGACAGGTGGAGAAGGTATTAATGAGGGTTACGAAGTAGGCTTGTTTGGCGGCGTGGAGGGAGGAGGAGTAGGTGAGGAAGGCGGATCTGTACAGGGAGAACGCTCGAGGGGATCTGGTTTTGCACCATAATCGCTCCAGTGCACGACTGCGTCGTTTAAGATTTTTAGTGTGGCCATTCTGCCAGGGTTGAAGCGGTCGGGGTCTAATGCTACATGTGGTTAGGGGTGCTAAGGAGTCTAAGGCAGCGGACAGTGAGTCGTTATACGCAGTAGTGGCCAGGTCAGGGCATGACAGTGGAAGGATACTGTCGTACAGACGGTCAGCTGCAGAGTGGAGAGGGGCCGGGTTCAGGTTGCGGAGGTTACGGCTGGTGATGGTTTGACATTTGGGGGGGGGAGGCGTTATAGGACGGGGAGATGGAGAACATAATGAGGTTGTGGTCAGAGAGAAGGAAAGGGGTGTTTGTGAGGTTGTGGAGGGTGCAGAGATGGGAGAAAACTAGGTTCAGGGTATTCCCATTGGTGTGGGTGGAGGACTGTGTGCACTGTGTGAGTGCAAAAGAAGAGGTTAGGTATAGTAGTTGGAATGTGGCTGGGTTGTTGACATTGATGTCTCCAAGGATGATGGTGGGTAGCACAGAGGAGAGGAAGAAGGGCAGCCAGGCGGAAGTGGGATATGACTCTAATGTCCTGTATGTACGTGTGTTTAGGCACATATTGCATTGCGGGTAAACATGCATTTACATGTTATTCTGACCATTGGAAAAATAATTAATATTCAGGATTTAACCATTTGCTGACCACCCCATAGCAGATGTACTGCTACAGGGCACCTGCGCTATGCAGAATCACATATATAAACAGGATTCTGCACATTCTGGTCGTGGGTACATGTGTGCGCTGCTTCTGCCTGCTGTGACTGGTCACAGCAGAAGCTGATCAGTGAGTGCCAGCCAATGGATGAGTGCTGGCACCCACTGATTGTCTAAGTCAGAGACTGACAGAACACAGCTTTGCCTATGTAAACAAGACAGAGCTGTGTCCTGTCAGAGGCAATGTGCTGGATTCTCTTTTCCTGCAAAGCAGGGAATAGAATCCAGCACATTACTTTGTAAAAACACCAAACACAGTAAACATTACACATAGCTAGGCACACAGTTAACTCTTCATCACCCTAGATGATTAACCCCTTCCCAGCCAGTGTCTGTGCATATTTTTAGCTTTGATCACTGTTAGTGTCATTGGTTCCCACTAAGTGCTAGTTAATGTCAGTTAGTGTCCAATTGTCCACCACAATATCACTATAAGTCGCCGATCGCTGCCATTACTAGTATTAAAAAAATTAAAATTAAAATTCCAGTATATGTACCATCGTCTGTAGATGCTATAACTTTTGCACAAACCAGTCAATATAGGGTTATTGGAATTTTTTTACCAAAATATGTGGCAGAATACATATTGGCCTAAATTTATGAAGCAATTTGTTTTAAAAATATTTTTATTGGATTTGTTTTATAGCAGAAAGTAAAATATTGGGGTTTTTTCAAAATTTTCGTTTTCTTTTGTGTTTATAGTGCAAAAAATTTAAAACTCAGAAGTGATCAAATATCACCAAGAGAAAGCTCTATTTGTGGGCAAAAAAAATTACAGAAATTTTATGTACATTGCATGACCGAGCAATTGTCAGTTAAAATAATGCAGTGCCATATTGCAAAAAATGGCCTGGTCAGGAAGGGGGTAGTTTCCAGAGGTCAAGTGATTAAACAGCACTAACAGTTTTTGTAGCCCTTTAGAACATGAGTGCAGACAAGATAGGTAAAATACTCCATCCCTGTTGTGGGCAAAAATGGCTTTCACACAGGTGTACGCCTAATGCAGGCCATAGACGGGTCGTTTATCGGCCAAATTTTCATCCGCATGAAAAATCGGCCGATATTCACGCTGTTAGTGAGGCAATGCTGTCGGCCATTTTTCGTGTATCTTCTCATTTCTTTTTATCAGTCATGCTGAGCACAGCCATACAAAGCAGTGTGCCCGAGCTGACAGGGAGGAGAACTGTTAATAAAATAAACAGTCCCCCTGCCTGTCCGAGATGCTCGGTAATCACTGGAAGCATCCGGTACCTACCCTTTGGACTGATTTGGATCAGTTGATGCAAACCCCCAGAAAAATGTCCAAATTCATCAATAACCTTGAATGCAGTCCACAGAGAAGAGTTTGCGTCACGTAAATACAGCATTGTCATCAGCATAGAGTAAGATTTTCTCCTTCAACAGACCGACCCACAGGCCCTCAATGGATCGGGAGCTCCGCACCAGAATGGCCAACGGCTCCAATGGCAGAGCAAAAAGACCAAGCGAGAGGGGGCACCCCTGCCGAGTCCCTCTGCTCAAGGGAAAAAAAAAATCAGACAATTGGTCATCGGTTCTGATCCTTGCTCAGGGAGCATTATAGAGCATGGCCAACCATTTAAAAACCCGAGGTCTGACTCCAAATCTATGCAGCTACTCCCAAAGGAACACCCACTCAACTGAGTCAAAAGCCTTTTCAGCGTCTAAAGAGGCTTTGACTCGAGTTCCACCATTAGCGTAGGTGGTAGACAAATTAAGAAAGAGGCGAGGAATATTAATGTCTGTGTCCTTCCCAGGCATAAAACCCGTGGATAAGATCGTCTATCACTGTTGCGAGGAGAATAGCCAAACTTTTGGCCAAAAGTTTGGCATCAGCGTTGATCAAAGAGATCTCTCGATAAGAAACACAATCTTCGGGGTCCTTGCCTGGTTTGGGCACCAACACTTTAAGGGTCTCAGACATAGACTTTGGGAGAGACCCAGTGAGGTGAACTGAGCAAGGAGGGAAGTGAACCCGAGCGCCAACAGCTCCTGATAAAGGGAGTAAAATTTGATGGGTATCCCATCAATACCAGGGTCCTTTCCGATTGCATATGGCCCAACGCCACCTGCACCTCCTCAAGGGAAATATCGCAATCCAGCCTGTCCCTCGCCTCCGGGTCAAGGGTAGTAAACTCAATGCGGTCATGATAAAGCACAGAGGTCAGTCATACAGTAGGTAACTGTAGAAGAATACAGCAAGCTATAATATTGTAGGAATTTAGCATTTATATAGTCAGGAGTTGTCAGTAAAGCTCCATTCAGTCCCCTAATTCTACCAACATACGTAGCAGAAAATTGTCCCTAAGCCAGCTAGGCTAATAGCCTGGACAACTGGACCAGCAGAGTCCACATTATGCAACTAAAATTCACAAATGGCCTCAGGGATAGATTCTTGAATCGATGCGTCCATGAGCCAGTATCTAGACAGCCTTCCAAGACCCCTGGCCCCCAGCCGCTGTCAGCCGCATGGAGATTATGATCGGGGCATGGTTCAAGATGCCCTTTGCCAGAATCTCAGCCAAGATCACTCGCCACAGGACAGAGGAGAAGGCAAACACCAGGTCTATACAAAATCGATGAGTGGCAGAGTGACATGTATATTCGTGATCAGAAGCATGTAAATTCCACCACACGTCAATCAAAGTAAAATAGGAGGCCCATTGGGAGAGGTCCAGGTAGCAGAGTTTGAGAGCCTGTCAAGGTCCCGCGAGGGCACCAGGTTTAGGTCCCCCTCAATCAACACACTAACTGCACCATATCGAGCCAGCATTTGCATAAGCATATATAGAAGAGTAACATCAGCAGGTGGAGGTAAATATAGACCCACTATCCCAAAGGCAATATCCGCTATTAAAGCATGTAAGAGCAAATATCTGCCCCCCGGATCAATCATAACCTTTAAGAGCTGAAATGGTAAAGACTTGTTCACCAAGACACTAACTTCCCCTGCATAGTTGGAATTTGTGGCGTGATAATGGGCACCCGCCCAGGCCTTTTTTAAACTCACTATATGGGAACCCATAAAGGTGAGTCTCCTGTCAGAGACAAATATGAGGGTGGAGTCTGTGGAGATAGGAAAAAACTAGAGACCTCTTCATGGCTGAATTAAGACCATGAGCATTCCACGATACGAGAGAGGGCTTAGCCAGATCGTGGTAGAGGTAGATAGTTAATAAGGATTAAGGCACAGAGGACTCTGCTACTAATCTTGGGGCAGAGCCTGGGGGGGGCACCCTGGGAACATACCAGTTCCACACAATAGGTGCACTACAGCCCTGAAAGGCGGCCTCACAAATCAATAGAGTGTACATGCCATTAAATGAACTAAAACAAAGTAAACATTGTAAAAAGCACATGATAAAGCCCACACAAGTCCAAACAAGCTTGGCAACGGTCAGGCCCCCAACCCGCTTCACTCAGAACACCGGGAGATGCTTAGATCCCAAAAATGTGCCCCGTAGGAGCCAAAACTAGGTGGAAGACATGGTTACAAGTCCAGGCCCCAACCAGAGAAGTGGAACAACTTCAATTCTCTATGGAGATGCAGGAACATACAGGGTAACTTGAGTCACAGTGTCCTGTGTCAAGCCAGGGGCAGAGGGAGGCCGAATGTTCCCCCACCGTATTCTCCACATGACCGACCCACTGTTCAGCAGTGGTAAGCCGGGAGCAGATCTTATCAAGGTGCTGGTGGAGCAACCCAATGTCCAACTGAACCACCTCAATCTTAGAAGTCAGCACCGCATGGCAGGTAGAAAAAGCAGCCGTCACCTCGGTAATGCCAGGTGGCGGAGGAACCGCAGCCTCCTCGTGATGTTTGAGACGCCATATTAGAGAAGCGTGCCTGTGGGGCTGCCACAGAAGAACTGTGGCTGACCACGACGGCTGCAAAGGGGGGGGGGAGTTTTTTACCCCCTTTCAGGCGCCCAGAAGACCTATAAGGCATCCAAAGCCTGGTCACCTCTACTCAATAGCCACTAGGTTCAGGATAGGAGAAAAGAAGGATTACTGTCTGTTAGGTATGTCTGTTCAGTCTGCCAACTTGGCTACTCCCCCAAACATGGACTATTTTTAATCCTTATGCTGCTACCATTAGTAAATAGATAGGAAAGTATAGTATATATTATTTGTTTTAAACTTTTTTTTACATTTTCTCAGTTACTTCCTGGTTTCCATGCCTAGACAATGTATGTCATACATCCCAGGGGTCTTCAGGAGGGGAGGGAGGATTCTCAGCTCAGCCAATGCCTGAGCTAAGGGCAGATGGATTCCAGGAAGTAAATACTACATGAATCATCTATCTGCCCTTTCACAAGATGGCCACTGCCAAAAATAACTAGGGGGTGTTTTTCAAAATGAATTATCAGCAAAATAAATCAGGAGACATGGATGGCTGGGTGAGTTCACTTTGAACATTAACATTGAATTAAATAGCATTTTTAGTTTGTGGTGCTCAGATGAAGTGCAGTTCCACTTTAATGCAGGAAAATGTGAACATTTTCAAAAGAATAGGTAGACTTTGGTTGTGAAAAAACTATCCCCCCCCCCCCCCCCCGCCCCCCGGGTTATATATATAAATTGCAAAGATTTTAACAAAGTTTGTTGCAAACTCCTGCCTGCTTCTACTCTAAAGAAAAAACTGTTGTTTTTCTCTCTTTGGGATAAAGATTCTGAAAGGGAGCGACTTTCATTATTGATCAGCTGATGCACTTGAAGTGCTCTAATGAGGAAAGCTGCAAAGTCTGCATCCCTAAAAGTGATTAAGCCTTTAAGAGCATCTCACCAAAATGACACTTTTGTTGCAGAGTCTAAAATCTGACTTATATCTTAGTGCAGACTTCTGGGAAAATCTGTCAGCCAATCACACAAACAAGAAGACATTTCCAGAGGCATTTCGTACACCAATGGTGTACAGAATGTCTTCAGGTAGCCATATTGTATTGCACTTTACAGAACAGCGCTGAAGATTGAAAAGGAAAAATAATTTTTAACATTAAATTCCAATATGTCATGTCAATATATACTATTTTATAGTAAAAAAAAAAAAAAAGTGGAGTTACCCTTTAAACTTATTCTCTTGCATTCAGAAAAAGCTAAAACACAAGAGGGCCAGTGTGAATGAGGACTTAAAACAAATTACATTATATCTAAATTTTTTCCCTTGATATACATTGCATTCCTCTGGACAATTAAGTTTTGATTTGGCCATTATGACTCACTCTTTGGATCTGGTACCTGTTTGTTTGTCTGTATACAGCCTGCTGGCATTACTGTCCTGTTGGCCTCCCATTTTTTTTCCTCCTGCAGGACAATTACAAAAATAACAGGAACTCTTAAGCAAACATACTTCTAAATGATTTATGCTTAGGTTCTTCACAACAAAATATATTGGTACATTAGCTTTCTGCTTGCCTTAAAAAGGAGAAAAATGTGAGCAGTCACTGTACAATTTCTAAATTAACTGTCTCTTATTAATGCAGTGCCTAAAAAAAAATCACAATAGCTGCATCATTACTTAAAAAAATAAAATAAAAACAGTACAAATAAATCAATCTAATAAGAGTATAGAACAGTAAAGGCACGACACATTCACTGCCAGGGGCGGACTGACCATTTGGGAACTCGGGCACTGCCCGAGGATCCAGGGTCAGAAGGGGGCCACCATGAGATGCCCCTGGTACCTTTTCATAGGCTTTTTTGGGTGTGGTTCGAGTGTGGGCAAGGACACAGGGGCCCCATGATCCCCTATTGCCCGGGGACCCATTAGTTGTCAGTCCACCCCGTTCACTGCTCAAAGTCAATCATGTGAGTGATGCTATTTTTTCAATAAATGCTTTAAATGTTTACCAATCCTGTGCCCTTACAAAAAGGTAAAAATGTCAAACATGAAAATACATAATAAAACAATACAGTTGGAATAACATCAACCAAATATACAATGTTAACTAATATAAACAGAAACCTAATGAAACAGAAATGAAATGTAAAAATATACAAAAAGGTATAGCAAACCTTTGTTAAAAGTATATGTACTTATGAGTGAAAGGGCACAAGGGTCAGATTAGTTTTCCTAACCATAGTCAGGACAAGGTTTCCTTCTCTTTTGGAATAGTTCCTCCTTCTTAATGTGAGCATAGTAATGTTTTTCCATATTAATGAAAGTAAAATGGTTTGTTCCATTATCTGACAGTTTCAGATGGTATTTAATTGTAATATGAGAACAAAATTCTCTCTATTATCAGTAGATACTTTTAGAGGTATAGAGCTTTCCAGAACAAATACTATAGCTGCTGAGTTAAAAAAAACAAAACAAAACAAAAAAACAAACAAAAACACATAATTAGCATACTGTGAAGTCAGGCACTTTCTTCCTCACAACCAAAATATTCACAGCTCTTTTTTTCCCCCATCTTGTACTTAGGAGTGGGCTGTCAGTTCCTTATCACCCAGTCCCCACTGCTTCACAGAGAGAGAGAGATTGGACGACTAGGGAGAATGTCCAGAAGCCTTCAGGGATATGCAATATATAGGCCGGAGGTGTGGGGGGGAGACTAGCCAAAGGTCTTGGAATAATGTAGCTTAAGAGATTGCCCACAGAAAAAGGTACTTGCAAATGTGTAACAGGGAAGGGGGAGAATTAGAATGATGTTATATGTAAACTCTGAATGAAAGTCTGCTTTGAGTATTACTGCACAAGCAGAAATGCACTTTAAAGCAAGCCATCATTCACCCCCTGTAGCTATAGACATTGTGGAGGAACTCACTTTCAGAAATTCACAGCAGAAGCACTAAAATCACAACTCCTTTCTCTTTACAGGCCCCATTCATACCTGAGTGTTTTGATGCTTCACCAGAAGCACATCG
The DNA here is from genome assembly GCF_062004578.1 of Staurois parvus. Classification (NCBI taxonomy): domain Eukaryota; kingdom Metazoa; phylum Chordata; class Amphibia; order Anura; family Ranidae; genus Staurois; species Staurois parvus. Next base: position 25,086 of record NW_028318484.1, on the reverse strand, counting down.
ACAATTGACATATTACATGGCGCTCGCTCGCATATGAATGCAATAGTCCCTTGAAGCTTGTTGCCCATTAAAGTACGTGAGCTTTTTTTGGAGTAGAGTCATATTTTGGCCTTAAACGTCAATAAGAGCACCTGAAAAATGCATGGAAAATGCGTGTAAAGTCCCTTATTTGCCTAGTAACTAGCTTTGCATTAGCTAGAAAAAAAAATAAAAAAAAAAATAGCTTGAGCTTAAAACACCTGTACAAAAACTCAAACACCTACCCCCCCCCCCCCCAATGATACTCAGCTTAAGTGTGAAGCTGTTCCGCCTGCCAACCTTCCATTTTATAATTCCAATAGGTAGTGGTGGTGGACAGGAACGTTTACAGGTTAACAAAATGGACAAAATCATTACTGGAACCCAGTTGTGCTATAATCTGCAGCTCGACACAAAGACAGGGATTCCCCAGAAGAGGACATTCACCTGAGTTGAGAAATCCAAGTGTAATAGGCCAACGAGAGCACCAAATGGAAAAGCATTAGCAGTCCAATTTTTTATTGTTCAGCTGGTCACAAGAAGCAAGGCAAATGTTAATTAATGCCTTTCAGGGGCCATACAACCCTCCTTATCATGGCTAGGTGAATTGGCAGAATGTTAAATTATTATTATACAGGATTTATATAGCACCAACAGTTTGCTCAGCGCTTTACAATATAAAGGGAGACAATACAGTTCAATATAAGAGGGTTAGGAGGGCCCTGCTCCTTGGAGCTTACAATCTAAGATGGACCCAAAGCTCTCCTAAGCAGATCCTATCTGCAGGCAGAGGGTGTTATAAAACAACAGTCAGGACAAGGGCTTTTGATCTTTGGTTTGGCACTCTTATTGCTTTTATTTACATTTTTTAATTTACCCTGGTCCTCACTGCTTCATGGCAGCAACCTACTCAGAGCTAGTCAGCTCTTTATAATGAACTAGTCTTTTTTATTATGACACATCAGTAACTAAAAACTTACTTTTTTGTTATCTGTGTCCTCATTTGGGAGATTCACCCCACTGTCACCGTGACAGATAGTGAGGGGAAATCCAAAATGATGAAGTCGTCTGAAATGGTAACTTTTTAAAATGGGAATTCCCTTACTTTGGAGAGACTTTCTCTCATTTCCTGTTCTAGTTCCAGGACAGGAAGTGAAAGTAAATCTCCCCAATGGGACACAGACAGCAAAAGTAAACCGAGACAGGTTTTTAATAAAAAAATGATAAATACATTTTCCTTTACACACACTTATGTCAACAAGAAACAGCTAAAAGTCTTACATTTTCAGGTGAACCAAAAAAAATCCAAGCAAATTAAATGATTTCAGTTAAACTAGGAGCATTTGGATAACAGTCTAGTTGATACAACTCATACATTTCATCAACTGTTTTGTAACAGGCTATCAAGTCCACTACAGGGCCTGGAGAGCAACTTAGGAATTCCTTGTGGCATACAGGAGACTCCGCAAACCAAGTCAGACTACTATGGAAAGATCCCCGAAATGTGGGCTGGAAAGATAAGACATCATACCGCTGGGCCTTAAAACATAGACCTTCAGTAGGATATATTAGGTAAGTACAAAGCAGAGTTGGTAAAGTATATATTTACCTATAGAACACATTTATAACACATAGAACAGTGTATTGATTAATATTTAAGTCTCGTTTTTGCATTGTTTTTGTGCCTAGTAACATTTTAAATTCGATAGCATACAAATCACATGCTCAAAATCTCATGAAAGATTTTGAACACCCAGCTTTCTCAGAAGGCTGTGGTGAGGCAAGGTCTCCTGCACCTTCCAGAAGTGTCAGAAGCTGGGTTTGCGGTAAGTATTTTTTTGTAAGCACCGCCTTTTTTAGAGTTTTTTTCCAAACTAGTTGTTCTTGGGGGGTCTGTCTGTAAGGCAAACTTTTCATAGAAAGTCTACTATAATTAAAACCCAAGTCCAGACATTTTTTATTTTTTAATGAATATTATTTTTTTGTTAGAAAGGATAGGACGGTGAAGCATTAAAATATCTGTCAAGTTGCCATTGTCTTATGTAACTCCATTGGGGATGTTTTCCCTCACTTTCTGCTCCTTTGACATCCACACAAGAAATGGTGGGAGCAATTTCATCTCATTATAACTCTTTAATTCTGTTTATGTCTGCATTCCCATTGGAGAGATTTCTCATTACTTCCTATCCTGACAAGGAAGTGAGGGAAAATCACCCAAAAGAAGAAAATAAGAATCTGACAGAGGCTGTTTTCCTTCCTCCAAAAGAATACAGAATGGTTTAGCTGGATTTTGGCTTTAAAATATTAGCTAAGCAATCAGTTAATATAGTTAAAGCAATTGTAAAGGTTCATTTTTTTATTTTGTAAAATGACAAACATGTCTATACTTATCTGCTGTGTGCAGTGGTTTTGCACAGAGCAGCCTGGATCCTCCTCTTCTCGGGTCCCCTGCAGGCTCTCCTGGCTCCTCTTGCACGTTGGGTGCCCCCACAGCAAGCAGATTGCTATGGGGGCACCTGCTGCTCCATGTGTCCATTCATGCTCCATGAGCTTGTCCCAGCTCCCTCTCTCCCCTCGATGGCTGACTGGCTGTGATTGACAGCCAATGGCTCGCTCTTGCTGTCTCAGCCAATGAGGAAACAGAGACCCGGAACAGCCGAGGTTATCATTCACATTGCTGAATCTTGATTGGGCTCAGTTACGTATTGAGGGGGCTGGGGGCGCTGCTGCACACTGAAGGTTTTTACCTTCATGCATAGAATGGATGAAGGTAAAAAACCTTGAACCTTTAGAACCACTTTAAGCCTAGTACTCACAATCAGAAAACCGTACAAATAATACCATTTTCTAAGTAATCGTATGATAATCTGATCATTAGTACACAGCTTTCGTCCAAAATAATTTGAAGGTACAAGCACAAATATTTTCTCCTATGATACCAGATCGTACAGTTTTCGATTAAGCAGTAGTTTTTAATCTAATCTAATTTAGCTCCTTAGCACTATTTCTTTATTCCTGAAAATGTATTGTGAAATGCAAGTATAATATGAGCTTATTTTTTTTTTAATATGGTCTTAGGGCCCACTCACATCAACATAATCATGTGTTCAATTGAAAGGTGTGACTAATTCACCACAACAGACCTAAGCTGTGTATGCTCCATTTTTTTCCAGTGCAGCTCACTGCTAAGCACAGCAACATGTTACCGCACATTGTGGAATGCTGTAACAGAGGTGCATTAGGAAGGTACATTCAAATGCCATTCAGAAAGAGTATCACTTTATCACACCAGCATGCATAATGCACCTTACCATGCACTGTGACAACATATCAACATATGTGTTACCACAGTGATCTGGCGTGAATGAAGACAGTTTTTTGACTCTGATCCAGAGCTGATAAAAAGAAGGATTTTTTTTTTTAAAGGTAACCTGTTTTCAGGAAATACAGGGGATGCTGTTTCTAACTTTGTTTTAAAAATTCTCTAATTGCTTACTGTATTTTACCTCAATATACTTAGTAATTACATAGTTACATGGTTAGTCTGGCTGAAAAAAAAGACAAAAGTCCATCCAATTCAACAATATTAAAAAAAAAAAAAAAAAGTTATAATCTTATACCCACAGTTGATCTAGAGGGAGGCAAAAAACCCAGTAAAGCATGATCCAATTTGCTCCTGAAGGGGAAAACATTCCTTCCTGATCCTCTGAGTTGCAATCGGATATTCCCTGGATCAACATGTTAGTATCCAGTTATATTCTGTGTATCTAAGAAAGAATCCAGGCCTTTTCTAAAGCAATCCACTGAGCTGGCCAGAACCAACTCTTGAGGAAGTCTATTCCACATTTTCACAGCTCTTACTGTGAAGAAACCTTTCCATGTTTGGAGATTATATTTCTTTTCCTCCAGACGTAAAGAGTTCCCCCTTGTCCTCTGTGATGACCTCAGCGTGAATAGCTCTACACCGAGTTCACTATATGAACCACTGATGTATTTATACATGTTGATCATATCCCCCCTTAATCTCCTCTTCTCAAGAGAGAATTCACTTCCTCTAATCTTTCCTCATAGCTGATCTCCTCCATGCCTCGTATCAGTTTGGTTGCCCGTCTCTGTACTTCTCCAGTTCCCCAATGTTTTTTTTGTCAATTGGTGCCCAAAACTGAACTGCATATTCCAGATGAGGTCTTACTAATGATTTGTACAGGGGTAATATGATATCTCTCTCTCTGGAGTCTATACCTCTTTTAATAAAAGAGAGGATTTTGCTCGCTTTAGACAAGTACCAAGTATACAGAACGTGGTCAGAGTAAAGTTGCAAATATTTTTTACAATTCTATATTTTTAGTCCTGACCATACTAAACAAAGAAATATGTTCAAATCCATAGCTATTTAAACCATTTAAAGACTATTTAACGATAAACTTGGCAAGCTCCAGCATATGGCATGATTTTTGGGATAACATAAGCAATTCAATGATTGATTTACTTGCTATCTACATTTTGGCTAAAATGCCTTCTGTGAAAAATGAAAGCTCCATTTAAAACAGAGCCCCCCCCTCTTAAATACAAATGTTATTGAATAAAATTAATTATACAAGAAAACAAAATGCATTTTTCCAGCTTCCAACACACCGAAGAGGCACAGATGTTGTCACTGTGTCTAGCTGAAGCGCACGAAAATGCACACTTGCAGTAGGCTGAAACCTTAAAATCATAGGATTTTAAGTCTTGGGCTTTCCCATGATGTCCAACTTCAATGTGAACTTCTTACATTTTAAAATATCTAAGGTTCCTTATGTGGAATAGAGAGCCTTTGCCAATGTTCTGGTTATCAACAGCTTTTGATTCTTTAGCTATCCATTATCTGCATTCAGCATTTAAATATTCTAAATGATTAGGCTAATACAACATGTACAACACAAGTACATAATATCCCAGTGCACAGTTAGCAATACATTTTTGAATTCACAAACCTTCATGTTTAATTAAGTTTTTCAGTAATGCAAAAGACAAAGTGCAATAACATACAGCAGCCCTTCTAATATAAATATTCTATCGCTGTTCTCACACCATGTCACTGTGGGTTACTGCACTTTGCCTGTCATCAACACTCTGCACTGCCGTAATTAAATGCATATGAATTCCATGTTGGTTAGCCTTGGTGAGTTTTCCGTTCTTGATAATTGTGCTATTATTATTTATTATTATACAGGATTTATATAGTGCCAACAGTTTGCTCAGCGCTTTACAATATAACGGGAGACAAGACAGTTCAATACAAGAGGGATAGGAGGGCCCTGCTCCTTGGAGATTACAATCTAGGAGTGCTATGCAAGTTTTTTGTTCCTGTTATGTATATGTGAGTTTTTGTTTTTCAGAGTCAAGTTTTTTGAGGGCCCTGAGCTGGTAGCAGACTCTGGGGTCATAATTGACACCACAATGAGAGGAGGACGTCTTGGAGTCTTCTGTTTCTCTCAAGAGAATATAATTTGGTCCAACCTTCGATATCGTTGTAATGGTAAGTTTGATATTTTTGGATAGGAGATAATGATTTAAAAAGCTCAGGCCATTATTTTGAATCATTGTGAAAAGATGTACACACCTTCACAGGAAGACACTGGCTTGTCAGTTATACCATGTTTGAAAAACCACTAAGTAATGTGTAGAACAGCAATGGGCAAACTACGGCCCGCGGGCCGTATACAGCCCGGCGGACCTTTTAATCCGGCCCGCGGAGCTAGGCTCCCGCTAGGCTCCTCTCACAGTCCGCCCTGAAGACCGGTGTAGCATGAAAATCTGTCTCCTATGAGGATCTGTCCCCCTCGACGTATCTGCGCATGTGCCGGAGATCGCCGATCGGCTGCTAATGCCTGAAACTGGCACATGCGCAGATACGTCAACGGGGACAGATCCTCATAGGAGACAGATTTTCATGCTACACCGGAACGGCGCGGGAACACGGCGAGAGGACCGCGCGGAGCAAAGGTGGGTGAATTGACACAGGGGGGACTTGGGGACTTAATATGGGGGATGAATTAATATGGGGAATTAATTACTATAGGGGGGATGAATTACTATAGGGGGGATGAATTACTATATGGGGGATGAATTACTATGGGGGATGAATTACTATACGGGGGATGAATTACTATACGGGGGATGAATTACTATACGGGGGATGAATTACTATACGGGGGATGAATTACTATACGGGGGATGAATTACTATACGGGGGATGAATTACTATATGGGGGATGAATTACTATATGGGGGATGAATTACTATAGGGGGGATGAATTACTATAGGGGGGATGAATTACTATAGGGGGGATGAATTACTATAGGGGGGATGAATTACTATATGGGGGATGAATTACTATATGGGGGATGAATTACTATATGGGGGATGAATTACTATATGGGGGATTAATTATTATGCTTACTATGGGGGAATATTACTATACTTACTATGGATGACACATACACATCATTCATCTACTCTTGGTCCGGCCCCCGGGTCCAAAATATGAACCCATTGCGGCCCTCAAGTCAAAAAGTTTGCCCACCCCTGGTGTAGAACCTTCAGATGAAAGTATGAAGGCTGACTCTTTTGGCCTCCCCTTCTGAAAATACTAATTCCCTGGCTGTCCACTAAGCATCCTTAGCTTTCAGGTCTGCCAGTCTAAAGAAAGGTGCAATTTCAAGATTCTTGAATCTCCACTCAATGTGATTCAATGCAATCACCCTTGGCAAACATACCAAGTAGATGTTAAGGAGTAAAAAGCAGGAGACCAGGAGTCTTGAAGTGCAAAGTAGAAGTCTTGCTTGCACTTTAGATCTTTATTCTACAGGTTCACCAGAATCAGGGAAATCTACTTACAAATAGGTAGAATGTGATATTGTATGCAGATAACACTGTTCAGTATTTGGAGAAATTCCCCGATTCCCTATTGGATCACTTCACAATATTTCACTGTGATTGCCATACTTATATCCTTACAGACAATTTATAGCTCTTACTCCACTGATATTTTAGGACTTTATATATTCTCACGTTTATGCTGCACTTTACTGTTTCACATTTATTGAACATTTTTTATATATGATTTTTATATGCTGCACTTGACTGTTCCGCTGATTCATTTTTTTTTTCTTTGCTATATGTCAGATTGACTTTGCATTTTATTTTCACTATAATATCATTCACTTATTTTAGTGCTGAACTTTCTATATATTTGGAGAAATGTTGTCCGTTTCCTACATCCTTCATTTGACACTTTTCTCTGCTGATCATAAACTAACCTATCAATTTGACAATGTCCGAGCAAGAAATTTGTTCATAGATTGAGAAATAAGCTTTATGCAAATTCTAGTTTAAATTATGCCTACCCCATTATCTATGTTTGCATGGTTTTCTAATGGTTGATGAAGCTTTACAAATTTTTTTTTTTTTTTTACAGATACAATACCGGATGACTATGAGACATTTAAAGAGCAGAGGAGAAAAGCCTGAAATGAAAATCACTTTTATGTCTTCATATAAATTTAAGAGTGTATGCCCAGTGCATTTTTTCATAAACATCTGTCATACCCTCACCTGTCTCAAATACCCAAATACAATATAAAGACTGGTTTCTGCACAATTTATTTTCTATGCAACTGCTAGTGCAAATTCTACACATATAAGAGAAAATGTACACTTGTGATTGTAAATTTCTCACAATTACTAAATAAAGGGCATAGTATAGAAATGAAAAACAATTTGTCATAAGATCATTGCAAATCTTACACTGGGATTAGCTGATTTTGCTAAAAGAATAGAGACTTTGTGCTTTACTAATTGAATGTTCACCTAGCAGAGTAAATAAGGTTAAAGTGTTACTAAACCCACAACAGTAAAATCGGTCTGTATATGCAGTAAAGCATGCTTGTTATACTCACTGTGGAACCTAAGGGGTTAATCCTCTGCATTGTGTAAAAGCGCTGTTTGACCCTGACTTCTCTGATCCTCCCCCTCTTATCTTTTGCTAACACATATCCAGTGTATCTCCTGATAAGACATTGTGTGAAGTCCCTCTGCACATGCTCAGTTTGGTGTGTATTGCTAGAAAATGTTTTTCTTTTTTTGGGAGAGTGCATGTGATAAGCACAGGGACAATCAGCACTGTCCAGACAGAGGTCAGGGGTTCTGCATCCTCCTAGAGCAGAATTAAAACTCCTCCTACAAGCTTTAATATGTGCTCTGCTGAACCCGGATAGAAGTCACAAGACTGCTCTAACTGCTGGTGGGAAAATGTATTGAGCAGTTTATATTTACTAAATTAATTGTATTTCTTTGTTCTGTGTACTGTGGGAGACCAGATATAGTGAATGCAGGATCCTGGGCTTAGTAACACTAAGTTTATTTTCCCATTTTCTTTGTTCCTGAGAAAAAGACAAGCAACATGGACAACCTTATAAGCTTAAGTAACAATCTAATGGAGAAAATTGTACACATGAGTTTCCAGCTATACAGTATTGGGATTTTTTTTAGCAAAAGACATGGAGCAGAATACATTTTGGCCTAAATTTATGATGAAATTTGATTTTCTAAATTTTTTAATTGGATATGTTTTATAGCAAAAAGTCAAAAATATTGTTTTTTTTTTTCAAAATTGTCAGTCTTCTTTTGCTTATAGCGCAAAAAATAAATGCAGATGTGATCAAATACTACCAAAAGAAAACTCTATTTATGGGGAAAAAAAGGACATAAATTTCATTTATGTACAGCGTTGCATGACAATTTGCAACTGTCAGTTAAAGTAATGCAGCACAGTATTGCAAAAAAATGGCCTGGTCAGGAAGGGGGGGTAAATCCTCTGGAGGGCAAGTGGTTAATTAATCCTCTGTTTGATGCAACTGCAATCAGTTCTCTTGGCACTGAAAGTTATCATTGGGTTACTGTATGAACCTGTGTTTTTCCATTGCAGCCTTTACTACATGGTTGACTTTCTACTAGAGCTGTCACATATTTAAATGCATGCGACATTGTAGCGAATGTTATATATATATACACATATATATACAGTGGGGATCGAAAGTTTGGGCACCCCAGCTAAAAATTTGTATTAATGTGCATAAAGAAGCCAAGGAAAGATGGAAAAATCTCCAAAAGGCATCAAATTACAGATTAGACATTCTTATAATATGTCAACAAAAGTTAGATTTTATTTCCATCATTTACACTTTCAAAATAACAGAAAATAAAAAAATGGCATCTGCAAAAGTTTGGGCACCCTGCAGAGTTAATATCTTGTACTGCCCCCTTTGGCAAGTATCACAGCTTGTAAACGCTTTTTGTAGCCAGCCAAGAGTCTTTCAATTCTTGTTTGAGGTATCTTTGCCCATTCTTCCTTACAAAAGTCTTCCAGTTCTTTGAGATTTCTGGCCTGTCTGTCACGCACTGCTCTTTTAAGGTCTATCCATAGATTTTCAATTATGTTGAGGTCAGGAGATTGTGAAGGCCATGGCAAAACCTTCAGTTTACGCCTCTTGATGCAATCCCCCGTGGATTTCGAGGTGTGTTTAGGATCATTATCCATTTGTAGAAGCCATCCTCTCTTTAACTTCAGCTTTTTCACAGATGGCATCAAGTTACCATCCAAAATTTGCTGAAATTTTATTGAATCCATTTTTCCTTCTACTCGTGAGATGTTCCCTGTGCCACTGGCTGCAACACGACCCCAAAGCATGATTGATCCAACCCCATGCTTAACAGTTGGACAGAGGTTCTTTTCATTAAATTCTATATATATACATACATACACACATATATACACACACATACATATACACGCTATACACGGTGTTCCAAATTATTATGCAAATTCTATTTAAGTGTAACAAAGATTAAATATTTTGTTTTTCAGTTTAACTCATGGATGGCATTGTGTCTCAGGGCTCTTTTGATCACTGAAAACAATCTCGGACACCTGTGGTAATTAGATTGGCCGGTGAGCCCAATTTAAGGAAAAACTACTAAAGGACGGTGTTCCACATTATTGAGAAGAGCAACATTTTCAAGCAATATGGGGAAGAAAAAGGATCTCTCTGCTGCCGAAAAGAGTGAAATAGTTCAATGCCTTGGATGAGGTATGAAAACATTAGATATTTCACGAAAACTTAAGCGTGATCATCGCACTATTAAGAGATTTGTGGCTGATTCAGAGCACAGACGGGTTCATGCAGATAAAGGCACATTGAGGAAGATTTCTGCCAGGTCCATGCATCGGATCAAGAGAGCAGCTGCTAAAATACCATTACATAGCAGCAAACAGATTTTTGAAGCTGCTGGTGCCTCTGGGGTCCCACGGATATCAAGGTGTAGAGTCCTCCAGAGTTTTGCAACTGTGCATAAACCTTCTATTCAGCCACCAATAACCAATGCTCACAAGCAGAAATGGCTGCATTGGGCAGAAAAATACATGAAGACTAATTTTCAAACAGTCCTGTTCACTGATGAGTGCCGTGCAACACTGGATGGTCCAGATGGATAGAATAGTGGATGGTTGGTGGATGGCCACCCTGTTCCAACAAGGCTGCGACATCAGCAAGGCGGTGGTGGAGTCATGTTTTGGGCTGAAATCATGGGAACAGAGCTGGTCAGCACCTTTAGGGGCCCCGAAGGTGTAAAGATGACCTCTGCAAAGTATGTGGAGTTTATGACTAACCACTTTCTTCCCTGGTACAGAAGGAAGAACTATGCTTTCCGTAATAAAATCATCATCATGCATGACAATGCACCATCTCATGCTGCAAATAATACCTCTGCATCAATGGCTGTTATGGGGATAAAAGGAGAGAAAGTCATGGTGTGGCCTCCATCCTCCCCTGACCTCAATCCTATTGAGAACCTTTGGAGCATTCTCAAGTAAAAGATCTATGAGGGTGGGAGGCAGTTTACATCCAAACAGCAGCTCTGGGAGGCTATTCTGACATCTTGCAAACAAATTCAAGCAGAAACTGTCCAAAAACTCACAAGTTCAATGGATGCAAGACTTGTGAAGCTGCTATCAAATAAGGGGCCCTATGTTACAATGTAACGTGACCTGTTAAAATGTTTAAAAAGTTAAAATGTTGTTAAAAGTTTGATTGAAATTGCTTTTGATTTCAGTAAATATGCTGAAAACACAACAAATGACAATTTTCAGTTCTTTACAACCTATAAAGTGTTTTGAAACTTACTGTGCGTAATAATTTGGAACAGTGCATTGTACGTTTTTTATGTTTAAAAAAAATACTGTTATCATTAGGAGGTTTGTTCAATAAAATTTGAATTGTACGCTTAATAGTTGATAACATGAGAATTATGCTGACTGTTATTTACATCAATTATTTAGGTAAATGAGAAAACTATCATTTGCATAATAATTTGGAACACAGTGTATTGCCAAGTATTGGGACACCCCTTCAAATCATAGGATTCAGGTGTTCCAATCACCTCCATAGCCACAGGTGTAAAAAATCAAGCACCTACAGTAGGTATGCAGACTGCTTCTACAAACATTTGTGAAAGAATGGGTCAATCTCAGGAGCTCAGTGAATTCAAGCGTGGTACTGTGATAGGTTGCCACCTGTGCAATAAGTCCGTCCATGAAATGTACTTACTACTAAATATTCCACGGTCAACTGTTAGTGGTATTACAACAAAGTGGAAGCAACTGGGAAGAACAGCAACTCAGCCATTAAGTGGTAGGCCATGTAAAATGACAGAGCGGGGTCAGCGCATGCTGAAGAGCACAGCGTGCAGAAGTCGCCAACTCTCTGCAAAGTCAATAGCTAAAGACCTCCAAACTTCATGTGGCCTTCAGATTAGCACAACAACAGTGCATAGAGAGCTTCATGGAATGGGTTTCCATGGCCAAACAGCAGCATCCAAGCCTTACATCACCAAGTGCAATGCAATGCGTCGGATGCAGTGGTGTAAAGCACGCCGCCACTGGACTCTAGAGCAGTAGAGACGCGTTCTCTAGAGGGACAAATCACACTTCTTTGTCTCGCAAGCCAATGGATGTGTCTGGGTTTGGCAGTTGCCAGGAAAACGGTACTTGCCTGACTGTGTAAAGTTTAGTGGAGGGGGAATATGGTGTGGGGTTGTTTTTCAGAGGTTGATCTTGGCCCCTTAGTTCCAGTGAAGGGAACTCTTAAGGCATCAGCATACCAAAATATTTTGGACAATTTCATGCTCCCAAATTTGTGGGAACAGTTTGGGGATGGCCCCTTCCTGTTCCAACATGTCTGCACACCAGTGCACAAAGCAAGGTCTACAAAAACATGGATGAACGAGTTTAAGGGGGAAGGAACTTAATTGGTCTGCACAGAGTCCTGACCTCAACCCGATAGAACACCTTTGGAATGAATTAGAATGGAGACTGACCTCACAAATGTGCTTCTGGCAGAATGGTCAAACATTCCCATAGACACACTCTTAACCCCTTCATGACTAAGGGTAAAACAAATCTAAATGCCTAAGCACAATTTTGAAACGTTGACATGTGTTAGTAAAACCGTACATATCATCACAACTACTTTGTACATCCAGGTGAATTATACCGTGTTTTTTTTCAGGACAAATTGGGCTTTCATTTGGTGGTAAATGGTACTACGGGTACAAACAACAAATAACATACACATATATGGTATCGCTGCGATTGCCAAGAGCTGGAGAATTTATTTTGGGTTGTTCTTTGGTGGTAGGTTATGGTAGTAACAAGAAACACATCTAAATAAAAAAAAAATGTTTTTTTATTATCAAAGGAAAACTGGCCCAAAATAGTAAAAAAAAAAAATCTTTTTTTTATTTAGCTGTGTGTTTCTTGTTACTACCATAACCTACCACCAAAGAACATCCCAAAATAAATTCTCCAGCTCTTGGCATCGCAGCGATATGTGTATGTTATTTGTTGTTTGTACCCGCAGCACAGCCCAGAAACAATAGTGCGCATTTTGTTTTGTTTTTTTACCTGAAACACACTGACACAGATACCAATTTTTTTTTTTTAAATCCTGACCTTGACCCAAACAATAACCCTGGCACTGAACTAAATCAAACCTTGATCTAGGTATTTTTTCTTTATTTTTTTATTTTATCTTTTTATTTTATTTTTTTTACAAACATTTTTTTTTCTCTCTATGCCAGGAGTTAGAGAGATACAATGTATCTCTCTCCTCCAGTCATAGAGAGAGAAAAAAACATGGGGGGCCGGGCTGCACAGTGACTGATCACTGTGATAGCCAATCAGAGGTTGCCACAGCGATCATGTGACCCGGAATCGGGAGTCCCGGGTCCCGATCGTTAATGGGACCCGGGCTCTCAGTGAAACCACAGTCTTTGTGCTGGGAGCGCGCAGTGCGGCACACTCCCAGCACAAAGGCAGGTCTGCAAATATGCGGCCCCACGTAAAAAAGCCCAGTTCCGTGAGGCCACATATTTGTGTGATGTCGGCATCAAGGGGTGAAAGGATAAGTTCACCTTTGGGAACATGTTACATATTCCACCCATTTTCAGGGTATATAGTGTATGTGCATGCATGTATGTGTGTGTGTGTATATATATATATATATATATATATATTTCACCCATTGTATATTAATACATTTGAAGTCTTTCCATAGAAATGTATTACCATTCATCACACCCAAGTACGAATGTGTTGCGGTTCAAAATCCTTTCTATGTGGCTTGCTGTTTCCATGAAGATTAGACATGTCACATGCTGCTTCTCACCCCCGTGTTCTCACCTAGACAACAAGAATTATTTAGCACATGTGGGATTGTGAACAGAAAGGACAGTTTAGGTTGTGTTTGAAATAGAAAACAGCAGCAAGTTGAAATCAAATGAAAAATAAATGCTTCCTTTTATAATAAATTTAAATGCTGCTTTGCTGCATTATTTGATTTTATGCTAAGTAAATTCATAAGATAATGGAGAGAGAAAGTGGTAGTAACACTACAGAGTATTCTGTTCTTTATGTATTGCTCCTGGCTGTGCTGGGAGAACACCCTGTCTGTCCTCCAATTGTCACCCCCCCCCCGCACAGCCATTCACTGGGAAGATCAGTGTACTGCTGATCTATAAGCCCCTTATGCAGCTGAGAACAGAGATTATGCGATTAGATAGACCAAAAGAAAAAAAAAAAATAAAAAAAATAATAATATATATATATATATATATATATATATATATATATATATAGCGCTACCCCACCAGGGGCCGTTTGAGAATGCTTGCCCCCAGTACTTGCCCTGACCTTGCAAGCCTCCCTCCTATGTTCAGACAAACTGTATTTCAACAGTATAGAATAATAATGCAAGAGGCACAATTCTTTAGTAACACCTCTATATTAGACTTGTTCAAAAGAGTAAACTACAGGAATAATGGGTTTAGGATATACAACCCCAGTTAACACATAAAAGCAATACATTGGTAAAATAGGAATAATCAATTAGCAACGTTTAAGAGATTATAAAGTCATGAGTAGTAAGCTTCAACTATTTATTTGCAACATCAGCAATAAGAAGGGGAAGAAAAGGCTTGTTGACTTATCAGCTACCTCTGTGCCACAGGCACCACAATGGGGCATGCAGGGAATTATGTAAATGTATAATCTGGCTTAAATAGACATAAGTACCCTAACATGAATAACAATGGTCTTAGAAAAGAAAATGTCCCTTTAACTAGAGACTGCAACTTAGTCCTGCGATGTTTAAAGTTCCTGAATAGTGGTGTCTGCTGTCTTCTGCTAGCAATGGTGGGGGCCCAGAAGCATTCGTGAATATAGGTAAATTCAATAAAGTTAAACTGATAAGCCGTGGCACTGCTCAAAGCAAAGATCTGGTAACTGAGGTGTAAAGTGTCTGTGTGCAGTGTCTCTAGAATGATGACAGAATAAGGTTGGGCATCTGCCCACTCACCAATCCCATGGATAGCACAGCCTTCTAGAAACAGAGTTCTTACTCAGGCTCTTGGTAGGAATGTGCAGTTACTGCCTGACGGCATATCAACGTGGCAATCAGAGATGTCTGAGTGAAGCTGATGTGAGTGAAACTTCAGCTCTGAATCCTGCACCCAGAGAGAGCCAGGAACTCAGCACTCAGGAATACAGTATGTATTGGTTATAGAACTACAGATCCCAAGATCCTCTGCTGTCAGAAGAATTGGATCCACTCTGCTAACAGGAAGTGATGTAGCAGTCACAGTACGGGCACTAGGGGCAAAAGGAATAACCTTAGCTTCATCAGTAAATGTCCCTGAGTAGCATAATGACATAGCTGGCACCTGGCTACATGCAGTATATAGTGTGTGTGTTTGTGTATGTATATATATCACACACACATATACATATATATATATATATATATATATATATATATATATATACACACACACACACACACACACACACACATATACACACACATATATACATACATACATATACATATATATATATATATATATATATACATATACACACATACATACACACTTATTATATACAAACATTTTTCTTTTCTATTTTAAACTAAAAGTTGTTTTATAAAGTAAGGGTTCACATCTTTCAGGCTTGTAATCTTTTGCGAATTATAACATAACATGTAGTATGTGACATTGTGCAATTAGGTTGGCATTACACAGTAAAGAGTTGTATAACACGTAAAGCACTTCTCACTTAAAGGCAGGATCCAATTGCATACATTTTTAGTTGTGCATCTAGCTTAAATGTAAAAAGAAATAAAAACCTTTCAGCTGTGCGATAAATGCTGAAAAAAAAAAAAAAACACTTTTTTACAAACTATATAGTCAAACTTATTTTCGGCTGCATTTTTGTGGATTGTTTATATGTTGGCAACTCTGCAGCTAGCTGTTTACATGCTTCAATCTCTAGGTTTATAGCCAGTACAGAAAAATTGGAAATATTTTTATATTTATTACATTTCACCATACTATCGTCATTGATGATGTAAAGAAATGCCACAGATCTGAGTCGGATAACCGGAAACTGCGGCCAGTCAGGATATGGTGTGCCCATATTATCAGCATAAAGTGTGCTGAAAGCTGTGGAATGACAAAAGCTATAGGAGAGACAGAACTGCAGAGCCATTTCACTCTTAAACCCACTTAGACTCCCCCTCACTCTTCCTACCCCTTCTGTTTCACTGCATGACAGTATTTAGAGTCTAGGAGTAAGTGAGGTAAACTCTTAAAACTTATCCTTAAGGAAGAATTCTGCCTACCTTTTGCAAAATAAAAAAAAACAATAAATGTACCCATATTGAAAAAAGCAAAAAATGTATATTTAAAATTTTTTGCATTGAAGTCTGCAAAGCTTTCTGGTGCAATGTCCTGGCTCCTACAAACTATTCCTCCAACCCCTGGTGTTTACGGAGGTACAAACCTTCAGATGTGGAGCTGGAGGAAGTATCAATGGGCTACAAGTACAGTGAGGGCACCACACTTTTTCCCTGTTGAGAACTACAGTCCTACCACACTGACAGATGGGACTTGTAGTGTTTCAAATCAAAGCTCTCTGTTGAGCCACGTACAGACCGCCAAATTCAAATATGAGAGGAGCTGGCAGACAGAAGAACCCACAGATTCTGTAAGGGGCTGTGGCCTCTGACCGTTTTTTCCATGTTACACGCTAAATATGGGTGTACCATGAAACATGGTAATAGTTAAAGCTTCTGAACTAGGTGGATGTTTGTAACTGTTAAAGTCCTATTAACCACTTGCTCTCCTGAGGATTTACCCTCCTTCCTTACCAGGCCTCTTTGATTGCTCGTTTTGCTGATTTACTGCAACGCGAATTAGATAGAGCTACTACTAAATTGGCGGCTGATCTTAAGCAAGATTTTCAGGATTTAGGCCAACGCCTGGACAGTATCGAATCTAAAGTTGATGCGACGGTCCTCAAAGTATCCCAAAATTCAAATATGATTACCGACCTACAAGACCGGCTTGAGGAAGCTTATTCTAAAATTGATGATCTGGAAAACCGGGCTAGGCGCTACAATTTCCGTATTCGAGAGCTCCCTGAGTCAGTTAAAGAGCTCACTAGCTGCGCCCAATCCCTTATGCAATCTGCAATGCCTGATATTGATGATCTCCACACGGAAATTGAACATGTACATAGAGCGTTGCTCCGCCCCCAGACAGGGAGGACCACCCAGGGATATCATTGTTAAGCCACATTTTTTCCAGGTCAAGAAAGCGTATAGCAGAGAGACCCTGGAGCTGGAACTTGCAGAACATAAAATACAAATATTTGCAGATGTCTCTCCAACCACTATCCAGAAGCGGCGGTCTCTAAAACCACTATTTTTCAAATTTAACGGCAAGCCTTATGGGTTCTCTACTTTTCAGGAAGGTGAAGGACTCTTGCTTCAACTGGACATTATTTCCCGTAGTCCCTCATCTCATCTGCTTCCCGGCCCTCGTCGCTTTCCCCATTGTGGACTGCTCCGAACTCCAGGAATATGAAATCTCCGAAAAAGGCATCTTGAGGCTCATATTTCATTTGATGGTCTCGTAAGGTTATTTTTTTTATGTGGTGGCTTCTCAGTGGTTTCTTGGGAACATTAGTCGCCATTTTTCAGATTTTTGAGGGGGGGGGGGTGCTACGCCTTAGTGGGAGGGGGGTGCTACGCCTTAGTGGGAGGGGGGTTGGTATTTTGTTTTGTTTAGGGGTTTTTTTTTTCTGTTTTTCTTTTTCTCCCCCTCATACTATTCTGGTGGTTGTAATAAGTCCGTCTGATGATTGGTAATATTATGGGGCTCGGTTATTTCTATATTGCACTGTTTATAATGGGTAACTGTTTTTGATGGTGTCGGGGAGTGTCTATGGGCCCTCCCTGATTTGGCAAACTCTTCCCTGAGTTGTCTCTCTGGGTAGATCCATTCCTCTACAGGGCTTTAGTCCTGATATTTTTGGTATATTGTTTGAATTGACTTAATTATTATGTACCATACCTTTGATTACAGGACACGAGGACGTTTATATTCCGAGTGTCCCCTTTTGCTTCTTTTTTCCTTCCGGTCTTTTTTGTTTTTTCCTTCTTTTTTTTTTTTGAGGGTCAGCCGCCCACGTTCCTGGTTTCTCTGGACCATTCCTGTGCTCCGAGAGCGAATAGTTCCCATCGTACACCGAGCATCGATTGTCCACCATGTCACCTCAACGGTCTAACAGTGGGGTCCTCCGCTTATTATCCCACAATGTTCAGGGGTTTAACTCTCCCACTAAATGTATTAAGGCCTTTAATTCGTACCTCTCTTTTGGGGAGGATATTGTAGCCCTACAGGAGACACATTTCCCCCCCATCTTTTGCACCACAATATGTTCATAAAGACTATCCCCTTTGTTACTTTGCTAATGCTACAGAAAAGAAGCGAGGGGTTGCCCTTTGCTTGTTCCGCCGTTTGTCGTTCACTGAATCTAAAATTATCCGGGATTGGGAAGGGCGCTACCTACTGGTGAAGGGCCACTTGGGCGGACATTTACTTAATTTTTTGATTTATTATGCTCCAAATACCAATCAAGTGGAATTTTTTTACTCTTTGAGTTCCTTGGCCTCGGAATTTGAGGGCGATGTTATCTTGGCTGGTGATTCTGACCCAACATTGGATCATATTTTGGATCGCTCCTGAACCGCCATGCTTCAGTCCCCTTCTAGTCGTAAGTTTGCTCAGTTACTATACCGTTTTGACTTTATTGATGCCTGGAGAGAAGCTAACCCAACTTCTCGAGATTACTCCCATTACTCTAGGGCCCATAATTGTTACTCGTGTATCGATCATGTATTTCTTTGTACACACTCACTTCCCAGACTTCTTGCAGCTAAAATCCTCTCTACACCTTGGTCCGATCACGATCCGATTTTTCTGACATTTCTGTCCGGGACCACGGTAGGACTGCTCCTCATTGGCGCCTAAATGAAGCAATTTTGGGCAATGTTTCATACTGTCAGGATATATCGTCACATCTACAAACGTACTTTGAAATCAACAAAGCAGATGATACGAATCTGGCTATTAATTGGGCAGCCCATAAGGCTTCGGTTAGGGGGTTTCTTATTCAGCTTTCCTCAAGGCTTAAAAAAAGCTCAACTTGTAACGATTTAATCCTTACTAAAACTCAAATATATACTGACCTGGTAATTCGTCACAAACACAACCCCGATCCGAACTTATTGGTTAAACTTGACCAAGCCCATTTGGAACTTAACCTATGCCACACTACTACCGCTGACAAGCAGTTGCGATGGGCTAACCATAAATTTTTCACTTGGAGAGATAGGCCAGGTACTTTATTAGCAGGTAAATTGTCTCCTAAATACTCCCAAAAGACTCTCCCTAAACTCAGATTAAATACTGGTACTTTGTCTCAAGACCCAAGTAAGATCCTCCAAAAATTTCATTCCTTTTACACTGATCTATACCGATCTTCTCAAGGAGACGTTTCCTTATCCTCCGACAACTTTCTGAGCTCTGTTGCTCTTCCTTCTCTTCAGGAGGCCCACAGGGAGTCAATGGAGCAGCCATTTTCTTGTGAGGAGATTCGGAATGCCTTGAAAACTCTTGCCCCTCATAAATCCCCAGTACCAGATGGCCTTCCTCATAGTTATTATAACACCTTCTCTGATCTTCTGATTCCACACATGGCCCACTATTTCAATTATTTACAGGATGGGGGTCTTGTACCTCCCAACAAAAATAAAGCATTTATTAGTGTTATCCCTAAACCCCACAAAGATGCTACCTTGGTTTCTAATTACCGCCCTCTCTCTTTAATTAATTGTGACCTCAATATTCTTACTAAAATCCTGGCTTTACCCCCCCTATAAATTTCTGGCTCTTTATATCCATGATGATCAATCCAAATTCATCAGCGGTCGACAAATTTCGGACCAAATTCGACAAACTTTGGCGTTATCAGCTGTCCAATCCAACTGGGATAAATACTCACCAAGGGAAATTCTACTATTATCACTAGATATCCATAAAGCATTTGACAGTTTGTCTTGGGACTATTTATTCCAGATCCTGGGAAGGTTGGGGTTTGGCCCCTCTTTTCTGACCCCAATACAGGCTCTTCATTCTAATCCTTCAGCTTAGATTTCCCTCCGTGGACACAAATCAGCTTCTCTACCTATTAAGTGAGGTACTAGACAGGGCTGCCCCCTGTCCCCCTTACTTTTTGCTTTGGTAAGGGAACCACTTGCTATAGCTATCCGTTCCGAACCCACTATTTCTGGTATCCACTGTGGCCAACGAGACCATAAATGTGCCTTATTTGCTGATGATGTTCTCATGTATATATCTAACCCTCGAACATCTTTACCTAGTCTCCTCCACCTGTTCCGTCGTTTTTCTACGGTCTCTGGTCTCACTCTTAATCCCTCCAAAAACAACCGCTTTAAACATTTCTCTACCTGATTGAGAGGTTCAACATTTGCAGAATAACTTTGATTTTCAATGGGCCTCCCGCTCTCTCCCTTATTTGGGAATTCACCTCACAAGCGCTATCTCATCACTTTATAAGACTAATTGTCCCCCGCCCTTCAAACGACTTAAAGCTGACTTGCATGACTGGGAGGACCTTCCTCTATCCTGGTTTGGTAGAATTCATTCTATCAAGATGACTTTCTTACCGAGACTCTTATACTACTTTAGGACTTTACCGATCATGGTACCCAAACGTGAACTACTTTTACAAACAGCAGTCTCTAGATTTATATGGAAAGGAAAACACCCTTGGGTTAACTTTATTCTCCCTAAAAAAGCATGGTGGTCTGGGACTTCCTAATCTCCAGATTTACTTTCAGGCGGCTCAGATGGCACAGCTCTCTTGTACAACCGCTAGGGGCTATGTTCCCCAATGGGTTCGTATTGAGGCCTCATGCTATAGGCGCTCTCATGGGGCTTCCAAATCGGTTGCGTCCTCCTATCCTGTGTCCTACATTATCCTATTCCTTAACAGTCTGAGATAGATGGTGGGCGCGTAAACCTCTCTGCTCTCTACATACCCCATTAGCTCCTGTCTTTTGCAACCCGAATTTATTCCTGGCCTATCGCCCTCTATATTCAAATGGTGGATAAATAAGGGTCTTTTGTGTATTGGGGATTACCTGGAAGGTCTTCGTCCTCGTTCTCTCCAACACTTTTTGACAGCTTTTCAGATGCCATCCTGTGAACGGTTCCGTTATAAGCTTATGTCCTTTATTACCAGTAAACTCAAGCTATTCACAGAGCCTTGCACACTCACCCCTCTAGAGATCTCCTGTGGGGCTACTGGAGGGATGAGGGGTCGATTATCCGCTATCTATGCCACCCTTGTGGATCCACTCACCAAGCTATCCTACATGATTCAATGGGAAAGGAATTTGAACAGCTTTCGATTTAGACACCTGGCGGACTAAGGCTAATACCCTATCTAAAATTTTGATGAATACTACCCTTATGGAATCCAATTATAACACATTTCTCTGTTGGTATCTAGTTCCAACACGCCTTGCAAAATGTACCCATCTGTGTCATCCAATTGCTTTAGACGCTGTGGACAGGGGGGCACTATGCTCCATGTATGGTGGAAATATTTAATTTTATTTATTCAGTAACGGGAATTAACCTTCTCAGCGGTCTGATTATTTCCGATTTTTTGTGCTGAAAGCGGTACCATTTTTTTGCATGGAAATATGTAGTTTTTTTATTGTAGGCTGTAATTTTTAGGAATAACTCACTGAAATCTGTACGAACAAGAGTCTAGTAAACATCCCGGGTAGGATAAAATTTGAAACACGAAATCATAAATTATAATTTAATAAATAATCATAATAAATAATAATATAATAATAAATTTAATTCAATAATATAATCAAACCAAAAACACTGAAATTTGAAATACAGAGGCAAATTCGCACTTTGCTGAGCAAAGTCGCAAAATCGTTTTCAGTGTCTGATGACGAATTTCCCCACGAATCATTATCACTCAATTCTGCAAGTGGTTCTGATTTACTCTAGCTGGTCTAAAACCGCTTTTGACGTAAAGGGACGCTTTTTGGACGCCATGGACTTTTCTAAGTTTCCAGGCAGAAAGAACAGTCAAAATGCAGGCAGGGCACAGGAGAAAGCAGTAGGGACAAAATGTACGTGAAATGCATTGAAACAGCAATGTTGTACTATGTAATAATCATTTTTTAATAAATGAAATTTTTTTTAAAATTTCAAATTTGCCGCCGGTTCCGGCACCCGTACGTCCCGACGTCACAGGGACCGGAACACGGAAGCCGGATGCCGGCATCGGCCGGAGGAGATGGCCGGGGACGCTGCAGGGGACACATCGGGGGAGCGAAGGACAAGGTAAGTGCTGAAGGGACTCCCTGAGCAACGCCACATGGTAAGCCCGAGTGTAGCTCGGGGTTACCGCTTTTGGTACTCAAATTTTACCCCGAGCTACACTCGGGAATACCGCTAAGGAGGTTAATATTCTCAGAACTCCGGAGGTAGCTCTATTTCATATGTTGCCCAC